>NC_071106.1:38442500-38742500 GCF_024256425.1 Clarias gariepinus
TCATGGACTATTCACCCTTCTCCATTGGGCAGGTGCTACAGGAGCCTTGAAGCCCACACAAACAGACTGAAAGAACAGCTTTTCATCCATGTGGTTGTTACCGCACCAAACAGCTGATCATAGAATGTTAGCAAATGCACTACTACGCTGTCACTTTCAGCATCATTGCTCTATCCTAACTTTAAAAAATTTATATTTTCACCCATATTTCTTTTGTATACTGTATACTGTATCATAGAGACATTCATAAATGTACAGTACATATGTATATCATGTTATCTGAGCATGTTATCTTCTTGACATGTCTTATCCACTGCACAATGTTTGCACAGTTATGTATTATAGTTATAAAATATTTATTACCTACTGCACCTGCTGTACATTATTCACTCTTATCCTTGTACATATGCATCCATACCCATGTACATTTCATTTCATCTGTACGTTTACTTTACACAATAACGATAAGGTTAAATCTAATCTAATCCAATCTTATTCATGTGCAAGAACAAAGTCATTGTGTCAAACAGTGTTATCACACATTAAAATCTCCATTGAAGTGTTTTAATGTCAATTTTCGGTTGAACATCTGGCCTGAGGATGTGGGATACACACTGGTACGTCCTCTCATCAAGATAAAGCACATCACAAACACCAAATCGGCGTAAATAAACTCTCGAGATTAAAGCGTCGCTCTCTGAAGCTCTGCTATTCCGCCTAATGACCAGCATCAGCAGGATTTATTGCCTTAATGGCACTTTGCACTACACATCATTAGGTTATCATGCCACAGACCACGTTACACAATTACGCCATCGAGACGCTGCGACATCCATTTGTTTGCTTTTGAGATTTAACGAATGTACAGAAATGTTGAATATCTCAGAGAGAAGTAAAATCGCTTCCCAAAGTTCATGACCAAAAGCACATTATGATGAAAACATTTGTTTTGTAATAAACATTAATTCAACAAAAGCTTTAGGACATAAATAATAATCATATAAGAAGTAAAATACACAAATAAATATGAGCAGAAACTTCTCCAAAATCTGAATGAGAAATAAAATCTTGTCGCTATTTTTATTATTTTAAGTAGTAAATGATTTCAAACGTTGCTATTACTTATGTGGGTAAACATTGTTATACAGTAACAATACAGTAATAACTAAACAATAAAACTTTAAATTAATAGCAAATATATTCATTAATAAACAAAAAGAAATACTGATTATTTAAAGATTGTCTAATATAGGCAGAATAAAACATTTACAACAACGAGGTTGGTCTTTATTTTCCAATAACAACATGACATGATGATTCATTCCTTACATACCAATTTTTAGTTAATGTTGTTGTACGTACTAATATCTACACTGCCACCAAAATAAAAGAAAGAAATAAGTTGTACACTGTAATATTGCATTGGACCGCTTTTACCTTTTAATTATGTTGTACAGTAGATTCATTCAGGTGGTCAGCTGACTTCATTTTATTGCCCCATAACGTTGCGGAGTCTCGACCTGAGTAACTGATCATAACACTGTCTCCAGAGGCTTGTTTAGTGGACACTGTGCATGATGGGAGCATCGCTTCATGTGTTTCCCTTCTTACCCTGACACGCCCATCACTCTGGAATAGGATCAGTCTGGACTCATCAGCTCACATGACTTTTTTCAATCGCTCCCAAGTCACATCTTTATGATCCCTAACAAACTAAAGCCTTATTTTCTGTTGAGTTGGTTAGTCCCAATCCTGAATCTTTAAATAGAATATACAGTAGGTGATCTCCAATCATGGTTATTAACATTTTTTTTTCAAGTTCAGGGTCAGTACTATCTTTCCAGGGTTTAATAATAGTGTTAAACAGTTCTTAACCCAGTTCAGTAATCTCCCTTATTGTTTTTGCTTGATGCAGAAGAATAATTTCACCCTTCTGAAATGCAGTAACACGGTTTTTCATGAGCATGGGTTACAGGTTGTGACATAATTATTTAAGAAATGGGAGTTATAATATCTGTTGCAGCTGAAACATATAACGGCTCTTAAGTATTTCCTTATTTAAGTCCAACTATCATTTTCATGCTGCAGCATATCATTACTACTACTTAATAAAATAGAAGGAATGACCTAATACATACAGTAGTATGCTGGAACTTGAATAAATCAGAATTTATCAAAAAAAAAAAAAAAAGATTCTCCAACTTTTTTTTTTCCAGCACGTATTCTTAATTATGCTGTCAAATAAACTTGCACCTAATGACCACATGAAAGGATACGCATATTAAATCCAATGTGCTTTGAGCAGATAACAGAGACAGCACTGAAGAAAAGAGTTCACGGTCCAACCAGCATTAGCAACAATTCAATAAGAAACACAAGAAAATCTATAATCCCTTAAATACCCTTTCAAAATGACTAATTAAAGGTGAAACCTTGAACACACAGGTCTGTTCTCGCTCATCTTCCTTGAACCACACAGAGAAAGAAAATACATTCAATTAGCAAATACCATGCTTAATGTGCTTAGTATTTTTTTTTTTTTTTTTTGAATTGTATTCATTTATGAGTTTAACGTCTCTGAGCCACCTCCTGGCTTTCCGTCATGAAGAACTGGCTCACATACAGTACTGTACAGTTAAAAGTGCATCCATATTATACTAAACTCTCACTTTTATTTATTTACTTTCGTACTGTAAAAAAGAAAAAAAACATCATTGCATAAAAAATTTATTACTTTAATACTACCTGATATCTCACCTTCTCATCTCTACACCATCAGCATCGCACCCGTTCGCGTGAACCCGAGTCTCTGTGCTGGCGAACTGCCCTGCGTTCTGAGTCCAGCGTTAGTACTGACGTCATCATCAGTGCTCTGTTTGATTTCTCAGTAATGTTATGTAATGGTGCATGTTTTTGAGAAATCCTGAGTAAGAAAGGACGCCCTGGCTTTTTACATTTTAAGAAGTAACATGTTGGACTACTATTAAAGATCGGCTCATAATTTATCACAAAATAAATTTATGATCCTTTATAATGTTTTTATTTAAGTTTTTCAATATGCATTTTTTTTATAAATGTTACCAAAACGCTTACAAAGTCACATGACCAAGGCTTGTTAAAATATCTGAGTCAGAAAGACACGAGCAAACAGTAACAGATTCTACAAAGTGATGTAAAGTGGCACAGAACACTTTTTAATCAATCAAAGTAGGGTTTATATCGGACATTACTTTAAAAGCAAGCAATTATGGAAATTTATTGCACTTTCCACATAAATGAATCTCCAGGAGCACATTCTGGTTTCACACAGTGCTACAGTACAAGTCATGCACATTCTGAAACAATCCTGTAACATTTTGATCTTTGATATGATATTTATTTTCTACTTTTACCATTTATCATCGTATTACTTAGAAGTAAGTAATACCCTAAGGCAAGCAAAATCCATCTTCAAACACTTTAAACACTAGCTTAACTGCACTACCATCACTGTGTAATGTCAGTATAGTACAGAAGCTAATTTCTTAGTCACTCAAGTCAACCCAGTTGAAGACCTACAAAATTTTTATGAGATGGTTAGACAGTGTTCATCACCATCATCAAAACTCTATTACATAAAGTTTGGACATGTTCAGGATCGATGGAACACTGAAGATGTTCTGAAAGTGTTGACTTTCCGATGCAGAGTGTAAAAGGATAAATATGTAAAAAGTATCTTAACATTAGATTGCAGACATTTTTCAGATACTTATGTACTATTCAGAGTTCTGCTCTAGCCTCGTGATGCAACCACTTTACACAATAATGTCTAGAACAATTGTATAATATGTGATAAAAGGCCCTAATGTGATCAATTGTTTCACTTCTTATCTCATTTTATACTTCTGTATACAGTGACATGTGCTATGAGCTCTGGTACAAAGTAGGCTAACAAATAACAAGAATCAGCAGTAAGGGATTTGAGCATGAGAGAAATTAAAATACACTACTCACAATAAGTTAGGGATATTGTTATTTGCATGAGTGATTTTCCTATTTGCTCTGAATTTGATTGAAATAAGTAAAAGTTCCTTCTGATATTACAAATAATGTATGAGAAGAAACACCATTTTCATTAGTTTGAAATTTATTACCCCATAAATATAGACAATAACAGGGGTAGCCCCAAATAACAAAAATTGACAATGTCAGTAGCGTGTGTTTCCACCATTTGCCGCAATGACAGCTTGACAGCGACGTCTCATGCTCCTCACTAGCCTTATGATGTTGTTCTGAGACAATGCGTTCCACTTTTTCACAAGTGCTACACATAGTTTTGCCAGGTCACGTAGAGGTGGGGTCCAGTCTCTGCTTCAACTGGTCCCAGACGTGCACTATGGATTTTAGGTCAGGGGACGTTGATGGTCATACCATATGAGGCACTTCAACTTCCTGAAGTCGAGCTATGACAATTCTGCCACGATGTGGTGGAACTTTATCATCCATGAACAGAAAGCTGGGGGTGTGCTGGTGGAATTGGGGGATGATGATGGGTTCTATGATGTCTCTGAGGTAGGAACGTGCAGTGACTGAGACATGTACAATAACCAAATCTATTATGCACTGACTGGTGATGCCTGCCCAGACTGTTGCACCTCCTCCACCAAAGCAAACCCTGGGGACGATGTTGACCTCAGCGTATCGCTCTCCTCGCCTTCTCAAGCAACGCTGACGACAATCATTTCTGTGCACAGGACGTTAAACCACTTCTGCATTGTCCAGGTCACATGGTCTTGTGTCCACTGCAAACGTTCAAAACGGTGTCTTGGTGTCAGTGGAGCACCTTCAACGGTCGCCTGGCAATCAAGCCAAAGAGGTGAAGTCGGTTGCGAATGGTTTGCCTGAAAACCCTAGTACCCCTTGCATCTCGTAAACTGTGTGGGAGTTGCATAACGATGTCCGAGTGCATAGGTCCTTAGGTACTGGTCATCGTTGCGGTCTATCACTCGTGTGGCTCCACTCCTGGGTCTGTCATGAACTCTGCCAGTAGTTCTGTGTCCTGATGCAAGTCTGCTGATGACACTTTGAGACTCACCAAGTTCATGAGCAACATCCGACTGACTGCCACCAACACGAAGGCGTGCCATGGCCAGGTGACGCTGCTCGTCCGTTAAGTGACGACGGCTGTTTGAATGATGAACTTGGTATGACTTACCAGCTTTTTATACCCACAAAATGTTAAAATTGATGCCACATTGAAAAAGGTTGTCTTTTGGGATTGGCCCCAATATAAGGCACACCTGTACACAATGAGACCATTACATGGAAAACACATAATGAGGTGTGTCTATCACCCCAATACAATTGCCTCCCTGTCCCAAAAAAAGTGAAACAAACACTGTATGTATGACATTGTATGTATGACAAGTCGTAAGACCATTTTAACATTACATAACTTAGGCTCCAACCCCCCACGACTCCACAGGTCAACTTTTACATTCGGCCAAAACATGGTGTTGGTGCTAAAAAGTGTCCCAACTTATTTTACATTTTTATCAGATAAAAATAAACACAATTTCCTTTGTGTACAGTACAATGCCCTTTAGTTAATTTTTATTCAAATGAAACTCGGCCAAATTAGATTTCACATGGAAAGACATAAACCTGAAGAACTGTATTATTGTAAATTGTAAAATTTTTAAAACATTGCAACATAAATTCAACATGGTTATGGACACTACAGATTATTAGGGGGCTGCTTTAATTCAAGCATTTAAGTTTTTACAGGTGACATGCTTCTAGAAGCACCAATTTTAGTATCAATACTAAAAGAAATATGAATAATTTTTTATTTTAAATGATTATTGTTTCAAGTGAGACAGTAAAACTCTAAAAATCAAAATAAAATCATCTCTCCAAAATGGCTGAAGTTAGCAACTTGAAATTTTTCGGGAAGCGAGATTGATCTTGTTGTATAAACTTCAGAAGTAGCCTCTTTGGCACACACATTTTTTGTATTATATGTATAACATAACAAAATAAAATAAAATCAACACCAATACTATTATTCCGTAACCAGGTACACTTGCATATTAAAGCACTCTGATGCAGTAGGGGGAGTGTGAAACTAAATGGTTTAAGATCCACCAGTAAACAAGTAAACAGAAAAAATTGTAACAGAGTCAATGTTTTAACGCAGATGTCAAGAGCGATCCTCTTACCTGCCCTCCTACTTCACCAGCTACGGCCATGGAGTTTCAGATAACTGTACTTGACGCCACTTTTCACAGTTCAAATTAACTTTGGGGTCAAGTGTACTCAGATCCATTTCTCCTGTTCTTAATGTGAAATCAGCCTAATACACTACGAATTTCACTTATGTTTTCCTTAATTTCTTTTTTTTTGCACTGACATTGAAACTATTTTTTTTAAATGTCCTTTTTATAAAACTTTTTAAAATACTTTGCAGACATGATGCTGTTGAAATCATTCCTACTGTGTTGCTATTAAATTCTTTGACACCATGATCTCTGCTGCGGAGCGACACGCTTCCCTGCTCGCTCCCAATGTAACCTCGATAATCACATCCCGAACATCTGCTAACACTACACTTCGCTTAATTTAGATAAACACATCTCATTCCTTTAGCATATGCATGTACGGGGGCTACTCTGAGTGTCTTTTGGGAGCATAAACACTATGGACTGTAGTTTGAACTTTAGCTTGTTCAAGGTGATTTGACCTTTAAAAAATGAATTAAACAACAGAAGGTTTTAAAATAATACAGTATGTACCTTATGTACCATTAGTAAAAACCTGGACTTGTTTCCCTGCAATAATCAAAAGACATCCAAAGTTTAAACTCTGGTAAGGAATTATATTAACACAAATTGCATTGATATCTTTTATACTGTATGTGTAATCCTAGGGGAGGTGCACGTAGGGTTAGTGGAATGTGGATACTTGTTTCTTTGCTCTTGGAATGACCGTGGGATACAGTACAATAATGTAGCATGTAATAATGCACAATGTCTGGTTAAAGTGGCGCTCCAGTGCACTAGTAATTATATAAGATATATTTTGCTCTCACTGATGCATTCTGAAGTTGCTTTTGAATGAATGAGATTTCGGACTTGGCACATTCCCATTATCCCGTTATCTCTTTATCCTGACCCAGAGCACTTTAATTGCTTTGACCTGCTGCTGCAGACCGTTCTCATTAAAAGCTCTGAACAAACTCGATCAAGTGAAAGAGCCTCTGCTGTCATGTTTCATTATGACACATCTGACAGACTTCTCAGGCTAAAAGCTATAATAGATAATTATAGATATATAACAGAAATAAGGCATCATGGTGGCGGTGTGGTTAGCGCTGTGACCTGGCACCTCCGGAGTCGAGAGGTCGAGTCCTGCCTTCAGGTCTGTTTGTGTAGAGTTTTTCCTGTGCTTGATGGGTTTCCTCCAGGTACTCTGGTTTTTGTCACACAGTGCAAAGACATATAGATTAGGACGTAGATTAGGCTAACTGGCATCCCTGGATGGATTGATACATTTTGCCCTGAGACCCCTGTGAAAGGCTCTTGGCTCCCCACGACCCGGAAGTTTAGCAAATGCGTGATTAAATGATTGATTCAGTGAGTTGGAATAGAAATATGGATTCACACCTTGCATACTGTAAGTATTAACCCCCTTGACTTTAAAAAAATAAATAATCCATAAATTTACCATTTGTTTGTGGAATTCAATATAATTTGCAAAACGACTCACCAATACTGTGTAAGTGTAAAGTTTGTAATTGCACAAGTATTCCAATTCAAGTGTCACCTGATCTAAGTAGAAATATTCATGTTTCTGTAACACTTCAAGTTTGTGAGAGAACATACCTAAACAAACAGCATCAACGTCTACTGTATACAGTATGCACGGATTTCACAGGATTTTTATATGATTTACTATTTGATCGATATGTGATAACATGTGTTGGTAATTCCTCCTGTTAATTCAGAGATGATGATGATGGTGATGATGCAATAGAGAAGAATTATTCCTTAACCTCTGTCCTCATTGAATAAAGACATTTAAGTTGCTTTGCATTTTTATTGTTTTGGTGCTATCATTACAACCATTTACATTTAAATTTATGAAAATTATTAATACATTTACAAATGTAAAAAAAAAAAAAAAAATTAAAATAAATAAATGAAAACAAAAAACATACAAAAAAAAAAAAAATCACATATGCTGGATGTTTATGTGTATGCTGTTGTTTATAGCATTTACTAGGACACGCCAGAACAAAGGGACAACCCTGATGCAGGGCCTTTTTTATTTAATCACAAATTCACGGGACAAGATGTGAGAAAGGTGGCATAGTGGTTAGCACTGGGCCCTCGCACCCGCAGGGTCCTCCCACAGTCTAAAAACATGCCAATTAGCTGGGTGAATCACTCAGTAAGCCAAGGGTAGGATGCCCTGGTGTCCAAGGAGAATTTTATGAGCCTACAGGGGCAGTAGCAGTTAGTTAAAGTCACTCAACAAGCCAGGCTGATGGGGGCAGGTCCTTTTACAGGGTGATGACACCAGGGTGTTAGATAATAATCCTCTACCAGGCACGGTAAATTAATGAACCCCACCCCACTGGTCTGCACGGCGGAGATGACCAGAGCGCTGAATGCGTGCCGCTTTCTCTTTTCCTTAGTGTCTTTTCTTTGGTCAAGAGAGTAAGAGACGCTGGCTGAAGGCTCACCCTCGCCATTGGTACAACAGCACGAAAGTGTTGAGATATTGGATCCTTTTCATTCACTTTTGTCATAGCCAGTTCCCACCCATCTCTCTTTAAGGCATTTAAGCATTAGGGTGACAACTATCAACCAGTAATGGAGAAGATTATCAAGACCTTCCACATGTAAAAAGGGCTGTTTGACCAAAATCAATGACTGTGTAATAAAGGGGATTGGTCAGAAAAGTAGGCAAGAGGCCAATGTCCTGCTAGAGTTGGATTTAATGGGATTAAACACAGTGGTAATCACCTTTGGTCTCCACAGTGCTTAATTGGACCTCAAAATTGTTCCTAGATGTATGGAAACAATGTTCTACATAAAAATATGATCTTTCATAAATTATTTTCTCTAACAACTTTTAAAAGCCATAAAAAAGACATTAAATTGCCAATGTATCAACTGATTCATTTCACTGTGTTTTCAGAAGAAACTTAGAATCATTTACCCATTTACTGTAACTCTCAACAATGCTGCCTGTATAAATATTAGAAGTGATCTTCATGTAAAATTGCAACACACACTTGTTTTCATATTTACCACGCTTAACTTTAATTTTAACTAAAACACACACCACCTTTTCTTCTCACTTCTAAATGGTGTGTTTGGACAATAGCCCAATTAAACGGCAGCCAGGTTCAAGTGATCAAAATGAAAACCGAACATCCGGCTGTGTTTAGATGAACCGCAGGGACAGATGTGTGATGCATATTCATTATCCTCATCTCATTAAAATCAACAAAAATCTCCCTTTGAGAAATTAACTGTGATTTTCTACCTAATCAAGCAGTTTATCTCTGATCTAAATAAACACGGTTTAAATGTTAAGCAGTTTAGAAAATCCTCATGAAATACAAATAGAATTTGTCAGTTTTACTCACTTGTTTTCATGTTATACTTTATACGTGGGCTGTTCAAGTCAAACTGGGATTTGTGATGAATTTTTTGAGATGCTTTTGATGGACTGATGTTCCTTCCATGGTGGATTCACTTTACATTCAGCATAGTGTCCTGTACGTTGGTCCAGAAGAACAAAACACATCAACATTTAATGAAGCGCAAAAACATTCCACAAAACACAATTATCTTTTCCCCTAAATACAACCACGTTGCACAAAACACAAATCCATTTCACAAACATAAATATTTTGTTTAACAAACCACAAAAAACATTTCCCAAAACATAAACATTTTACAAAACACAAAACATTCAATGAAGCACAATTCTATTTAAAAAAAAAACATAAACATTACACAAATATACTATAAAAACGTTTCACAAAACACCAAAACATTTCGCAAAACACAACCACCCACCCCTTAATACAACCAGATTTTACAAAACACAAATGCATCTCACAAAACAAAACCATATTTCCTTAAACACAACTCTTAACAAAATATAAAAATCATTTCACAAAACACAACATTTGACAACATAACCACATTTCCTGAAGCACAAGCACTATTATCTTTGTGGTTTGTACTTGTTTTATCAAAGGAAAGTGCTATAAAGTTATTATATCAAAAACTCCCAGCCATGGTCTTGTAGCTGCAGGTCTAATCGAGTGCCGACGAGCCGACGGTTTTGACGCTCACTGGCTTTTACACTCAATACGCACTCCACATTTACAATGCCTTCTCTGATACTCTTTCAATTACTTCAGCTGCTAATAACTGTCTCGGCACGGGCAGCCTGAGCGGACTAACAAACACACCCTGACATCATGAATAACAGTCAGTGGGTTACAGGACGCTTAAACGACTGACTCAGATCTCACAGCCTAAATGGGCATCGTGGGTGATTAAATTTATATTTGATTTATGTAGTGCTAATATGCAATAAACTCAGTATAGACTGAAGTCAGAGTCATTAACTGAATCAAACATGAAAAGGCATTAAATCTTCTTTATAGAACCTTTAAGGATTTGTTCACTCGGCTCCTTGGCTTCAAGGTTTTACGTGGATACCTTAATGATGTGCACAAAATTCACCCTTTCTTCAGAGGAACTGAACTTCTGGCATAATCATAAAGACCATAATCACCCAGAGGAGATGCATAAAAATGTTTCCTACGATAAACTATAATATACCATAGTATATACTCACAGTAGAACTTATAGATATTGCCATTATAGGCACCATAGGTAGATCGAATAAAGATGAAGTTTTGTCTTAAAACGACTCCAGCGTGTTAAAATTCACGTCAGCGCTGTTATTTTAGCCAAAGTGAAAATATGAACTAATCCCAGTAAAAATATTCACTTTATCTTTTCTAATTAATATCTATTGGTGCAGGTGTTTGTTTACATTGAGACAGTAGCGCATTAATAGGTTATTTTATGTCTCAGATTTAATAATCTACTATAACTGTTCATAACATCGCTTTTATCAATCTGGCACAAAACTGCTTATAACTTCACTTAACATTTTCATTTATGGGGCAGGTTTCACTTCAGGCAGATACTAAAGGACTGGCAAAGTTTCATTTAATTGTCTTACATACAGACGGAACATTTTCTGAAACCTTTCTGGTCCTCCAAAGTATAAAACATAAAAATATAATTAAAAGAGCGATTTCTAACAGATTTACGGACAAAACCTTTTTTTTATTATTGTTATTTATATAGATGGTAAGGTTACCCCTCTTAAGGTTTCCTCTTCATGTCAGTTTAACAAGTTTTTCCTTGTCTCTGTCTCCCACAGATTGTTTGTTAGCGGTCTACAATTCCACCATGATTTCTGCAAATCTTCTTTGTCAATACATTAACTGTATTAAAAATGGTTTGCCTTGGAACCCTTTGTGATTAAGATTTATAAAGATGGACAAAAGTTCTAACCCCAGAGAAATATGTTTGATGCCACGGCCATTAAGAAAAAAGGAAAACAGGGCAAATACACTGAGTAACATCATGTAACGTTTGAAATAAACACTAAGGAATAAAAGTTAATTTGAGAAAACCACCCATTCATTCACAGCATCTTCCATTCATGGAAATAAATAATGCTTAAGTGTGGCCGATTATTTCACACTTATAACCCTGCCTCGAGGTAACTATATAATGTCTCCAACACTTTCTCCTGTCAGGGTATAACATTAGTAAACAGTCTCCGTCCTACGGTCCTCACTACATCCCGCTTGCAGAGAGAGAGGGGAAGATGTCTGGGGAAATGTCCAGAAAGTGTATTCACGTGGGATTTTAAGGACAGCCTGGTTATAGGAGAACAGCATGAAGCTTGCACAGTAATACCAGGGGAAACACTACAGCAGGTTTAGGGCTGTAATAAGCACAGATCATCACCACTAATTACCATGGAAACACCTGATCATTTATTCATTCAACTTATACATAGTTCAATCTTTTTTTATTGGACAGCAAATTGTATCCATATGGAGCCGTGACTGTAAATAATAAGATTATTAAGCTCTGTTTAATATGGATTCGGCATACTTAATTTAAGTCATTCTCAATGCCAGGTCAGCTTTTATACAATAATAATGCTCAAAAAGATTCTCATTTCTTCTGCCTTAGGTTTATTAATTATTAATATTCTTGTTCTAATACATTAGAGTTTCCATAGTAACAGATCATTCATGGGGTCTTGCATGGGGTCTTGCATGGGGGTTAATAAGTAGATTAAAACAAACGCGTAATCTATGATATATTTATGTGAGAAAATGTCTCGGGTTACTTTGCTGTTACCCTGTTCCCTGAAAAAGCAGGAACGAGATGCTGGGTGAAAACGCTATGGGAACATCTTTCTGTGTTGCCGGTTGTGAAGCATGTGTGTATCAAACACGCCAAATCTTGGCATATACAGTATAACCTCGGTCAGGTGATGTCATCTGATGAAGCGCACCTGAAGGTTATAAATAGGAGTGAACCGGAAACAATCCTCAGATCAATTTTGTATAAAAGGACAAATATATATATATATATATACGCAAGCAAGCAGTGCGGCATTGGAGTGCAGCATCTCATTTCGGCTTTTTCAGGGAACAGAGTTACAGCAAAGTAACCCGAGACGTTCCCTTTCAAAAGCTACACTCGATGCTGCGTGAAAAAGCTATGAGAACGAGAATACCAACGCCGCCGCACCACAAGTGTCTGAACCCCAAGGTTGTGTAGCGTGTGCGCACAAAGGCCAAGGAGGTGTCAGAGCTAGCTCTGGGGGGCTGACTCGAGGACCTGTGAGTCCGAAGTAGACTATAGAATCTCACAAATGTGTGCGGAGAGGACCAACCTGCCGCATCACACACTTACTGCAGGGGAATACCTCAATAGATGAGGCAATCCCCCTGGTCGAATGAGCCCTGATTTCTAGAGGCGAAGTATGACAACGCGCCTTGTAGGCTAGGGCAATAGCATCTCTTACCTGATGTGACAGCATTTGGCATAAAAAAGGCTGCTCTGACTTACGCCATGGGCTAGTGTGGTGGATGTAAATCTAAAGAGTGCATACTGAAGACAGTAAGCAAAACCTTTCCTGCTCCGGAGCTGTAAAAGGTGGAGGACAGAAGGCTTCGAGGAAAACTGGGTGAGGATGCAGAATAGCCATGCACCACTTTCAAATACCCTCACCTTAAGGGCATAAGTTCTTCTAGTGAAGGTTCCAGGGCTCCCACTTCATGTGCCCAGGAATGTAAATCGCCTCGAGGGACAGGAACTCGTCCTGTGCCCAAAGCAGAGCCTGGTGTGCTAGATTATTAAAGTGGCGCAAGCACAGTCCGCCCTGGTTTATTATGTACGAGACTACCGTAGTGTTGTCCACCCACACTAGGACATGGTAGCCTAGAAATGGCACATATCCACACATCGATACGTCTTTGCTCACAAAGATATTCGTGCAACCACTCATTCATTTTAAACACTGGACACGGTATTTAGCAAAGGATTGGGATTTTTCTCTGAAGGACAACGAACAGTTAGTCTGGGTATTTGTTGAGGTCAAGAAGAAGTAAGGAAGCCAGACGCCTCGCTTCAGCTGTTTTATTTGCTATGAAATCCCCGCAAGGTCAGCAAGCACCTACACATGCATAAGGAGGCGAAAAAAATTATAAATTCCAGCCTACCCCTTCTCATTCAAGTCATATGATATGTTTCCAATCTAGGACCAAACAGAAAAGTGACTCCTTGAGAGACCTGATCTGAAAAACATGAGATTTGTGCATTCAGACGGCCATAAAATGAGATCTGTGTCACATTACAGGAAAACAAATAAAACTGAATTCAGGCTGGAATTGTGAATGTAGCCAGATATGGGCTGGGAGCAAAGACAAACCTGATGTGATCATTTTTTAAATAACAGTGAACATTCAGTCCTAAAGATCAGAATAAATTCCAAATTTGCCTCCAGTCTGAACAAGTCCTTAACCACCTGAATACTAATTGCATACACCTGCTTCCAATCATGTTTAAAGTGTTGAAAGTATCTAAGGTATACTGCGTCATTGTGCCAGTCTTTACCAAAGCATTATTTTTATTATTAACTTTACAGACTTGCAATTGTGCTTGCTCAACATTGATGGCGGTCGTTGCCGTCTAATGGTTTGAGTTTGTCCTATGGATTTGCTTCATATTTACAGATCATTCAAACCCAGTCACACAGCACATAGTCACCTTACCACATTCTTCTAATAAATAATACCTGATTGGATTTAATTAATATGGTTGTTTGTTTTTTTATCTAAAGAGTTCATTAAATGACTGTCTCTCTGAAAACGTTGCCTCCTCAGTGTTCATAACCTTCTGGCCCCTTCAACGTTCTCGTCTCCATCAGCTCACATTACTGTTCCCTGTCTTCACCATCAGCACTTCTCCTGCAATTAGGTCACTTCACATGTCAGCTTTACAAAGAGCACAGAATCCGACAGCAGTGTGTGTGGGGGGGGGGGACATTTTCAACCTACATCTAGTTTGGAAATGAGTGACCTCATTATAATCATCATCATCATCTCTCCTTATTCAGTCCTGAGTGAGAAACACTGAAAAATGCTGCGTCAAAAAAATATAAAGCAAGTTAATATATAAAAACAATGCATTTTAAGAAATACAGCGGTACCTTGGCACATGAGTTTAATCCATTCTGGAGGCAAGTCCTTAAGGTGATATTTCGTATTGTGAAATAAATTGTCCCATAGGAACTAATGTAAACGCAGATCTGTTCCAGTCACCCAAAATATTACCAATTTCCAACACTATAATCATATTTTTGAATATAAGTTAAATTGTTAAATATGAAATAAATAGACATTAAACCTCACTTAATTTTAATGTATGATTCCTCTTGGCACCCTTTTCTTCTTGCTACCGTCCTTGATAACATTCTTGGGATGCATGGTGCTACAGTATGTCTTTACTAAATCTTGCACAAAATGCAAAAAAAGTTAACTCGTTTTGTTTGGCTTTTCACTGATGCGAACAAGCTTTAAGCCGCTCCCGGACGTACCGGCATTTGGCATTTTTTTTTCCCACACTGCAGCTCTACACAAATCTGTATGTAGACTTTAGTCTCTAATAAAAAAGCCAGAGGTAAAAGTAGCAAGGATAAACTAGTAGCCATGTGAGAAACCAGACCAATAAAAAAGCCTGCACAAGTGGGATTCTATATGATTCTTTAAAATAATAATGCTTACTGTATTATTTACACCATGTTTTTCTTTTCTTTGCTTATAACAACATCTCACAATGTTATACACACCACAATATGACTAAGTTGACTTTAATCTCACAAGCCTAAATAATTAATAAGTCCTTCTTTTAGGAAATGTCATAGCAGGCAGTTAAATGAGACAAATAAAAGAAAAAATAAGGTAATTTTATTCCATTTTATGCTTCTGCACATTGCAGTTGTATGCTGTATTGATTACAGTAGTTTTACTCAGCAAAAAAAAAGGAGGAACAATAGACTGCACACTGCAAACCACAATCTCACTAACATCTTATGTTAAAAGAAAAGCATTGTGGAAGCTCAGCCCATTCTTTACATCCTGCTTTTCTGACACTAGCACTATCTAGAGTTAATTCTTTCAAGCATTATGTAATCTGATGGACCCACTTAATTTAAACACACACACACGTGCACACACACACACACAAGATACACACAATGCTTTTTCAGACACACAATGGATAAACAGCAAAAGCGTCTGTTGGAGTTTTAATGCAATGTTAACCTCTAGGAGCTAAAAGTGATTGAATAGTGAGAAAGAAATTTTATTTAATGTAATTTAAATACATTTTATTTGTATAGTGCTTTTAACAATTGTCATTGTCGCAAAGCAGTTTTACAGGGTCAAAAGCTAATTATGGAAATTTGTATAAAATATGAGAAAGTGTGTATTATTTTAAATTATCAGATTATCCCTGATGAGCAAGCCGAGCGAGATGGTGCTGACGGAAAAACTCCTGAGATGGCAATTGGAAGAAACCTTGAAAGAAACCAGACTTAACAGGGAACCCATTCTCATTTGGGTGATAAAGGATAGCAGGGATTGATCTGCAGTCATACAGGTTGTGAGGGGGCTTGAAGTTCAGTATAACAGGAGATGTGTTTAAGTTAATATGGAGTCCAGTTTATTGAAGGCTCAGTTCTAAACTATTGAGAGACTGCAGTCACAAATCCTCAGCGAACGGCTGTCAACATCGGCCAAGGCCAGGATCGTCTTTATGATAAAGTGGAACCGACCCCAGTCACCACATGCATCCCAGACAGACCACGCAGGACATCCATGTGGCGAGATCTCCAACCAGGAGCGGGACACCAGGACGAGTCAGACAGCTCCAGAAGGCAGAGGGGGTGTAGATTACTGGTAGCTCAGACTTTGAAGTAAATTCAGTTTAAAATGGTTGAGTAATAGTTAAGTATTAGGGCAATGTTTAAAAGGTCCAAAAAGGTACATTAATACACCTAGTATATAAAACCAGATATGAAAGAAAATACAGGTAAAAAGGAGATAAAAAGGATCTCACATTTATTTTAAAAGTTAAAACGTCTCCTTGTGCCCACATCTGGTCAAACTCTGGGAGTCTGTGGGTCATCTTTAGGAAGGCGAACTCAACTTTTAGTCTTGCTCTAACCAATGCTATCAGCATTCTTTCAGCCAGATTGAGAGTTTTGCCTGGCCTATAATGTAGTTTAATAGAGTAACAGATTCATCTTTTGGTTTATACTTTGGCCCATGTATGTATACAGTAGGTTTTCCGTCCATGTCACTCCTTACTCATTTGTCCAGGTTTTAAGCAGAGAAAAACTGCCTTCCCAATCTTTTGCATTCTAAGAACAGGTGGTCTACTGTTTCCTCCGTCCAACAGAAGAGACGATCTATGCCCCTAGTAAGGTCCATGTGCGCCACGTGTCTGTTTGTGGCCACAGCCCCATGTACTATCAAATTCAAATTTTATTTGTCACATAAACACAGTACGATATGCAGTAAAATGATTACACGACCGCCCATGACCTTAAAAGAAAATAAATAAATAAATAAAAATTTAACAAGAAATAATAACGAGTAATAGAAAAATAAAAAAGAGGCAATAAATAAATAAATATCTTAACTATAAGAAAGTAGAACAAAATGTTCAAGTTTTTAAAATATATAAGAAATATAAACCTATCTGTACAGACAAAAATGAATTTAAATGCAAATAATACATAAACTGAATGGAAAATGTCTGAAGTGTGCAATTGAGCATTGTTTGTGCAAATGTGCAATATGTGTGCAAGTGTGTGCAAATGTGCTATGTCCATGATTGTCCGGTCTACAGTGCGTTGGGGTGTGTGCACAGATGAATAATGTCCATGAGAGTCCATTTCTGTGCAATGTTGCATAAACGCAGAGATGATTAGTCTTGTGTGTTAATCTGGTTGAGAGACCGTATCGCCTGCAGGAAGAAGCTCCTCCTCAGTCTCTCTGTGTGGGCCTTCAGGGAGTGCAATCGCTTTCCTGACCGCAACAGGGAGAACAGTCCATTGTTGGGATGGCTGAGGTCCTTCACTATCTTCCAGGCCTTGGTGCAGCACCACTTGCTGTAGATTGAGTGCAGAGACGCTGCCTGGCCTTTTTCACCGCGGTGTTGATGTGGCAGGACCATGTCAGGTCCTGCGTGATGTGAACACCGAGGTATCGGTGTATCGGGTATCTGGCGGCGTGGTCAGATTTATCAAACGGAGGGTGAGAGTGTGCCTTGTAGCTGTCCTTGACCGTTGTATAGCAATGATCCAGTGTCCTTTCGCCCCTGGTGGGGCAGGTGATGGGTTGACTAAAGTTTGGCGCTGCACATTCAAGGTTGGCACTGTTAAAGTCCCTCGCCACAATACGTGCAGCGTCCCGGTGCTGTGTCTGGTGCTGTGTGAGTGCCTAATGCAGCTCGCATAAGGCAGCATCCATGTCCGTTTGTGGTGAAATATAAACGGCGCTGATTATGACCGATGTGAACTCCAAAGGTAGATAAAAAGGTCGACACATGATGTAGTAGTTCCAGGTTTGGTGTGCAGGAGCGTGTAAGAGGAACAACGATCGTGCTGTTGCACCAGCTGTTGTTCACCATTAAACACACGCCGCCTCCCCTTGACTTCCCCGAGTGTCCTGTCTCTGCGGTGAACAGAGAAGAACTCGGCCGCTGGATGGCCTGGTCCGGCACCGCTGGGTTTAGCAATGTCTCGGTGAAGCAGAGGAGATTGCAGTCCCGAATGTCTCTCTGGAACTTTACTCTGGCCCTGAGGTCATCAAATGAAAGTTGATGACAGCATTCTGGTGTTTATGAGCAGGTTGCGAAATTGTGGCTCTTAATCAGTGCTTTTAAAGGGTTGTGCGTCAGCCCTGCTCGTCTTTATCACTGATGTCCAGGTTTTAAGTATGGACTGATAGTACTGTGTTGTGGCTGATAAGTCCATTTCAATAAGGTTACACACGAACAGGTGTGTGTTGTAGTTTCTACCAGTTGGAGTAAGGTTTTGGCTATGCCAGTCCTTCTTCATAGAAGAGCCTCTGTGCAGCCTGCAGTCTCAAGGTTTTTATTCGGCAGGACAGGTCTATCAAGCCCTGCCCCCCTTCTTGTACAGGTAGATTTAGCACCGAGGCTCGGGTGCAGCGTTGGCCAGTCCAAAAGAAATTCACCAACTTTATCTGCACTTCTCAAATTAATGTCTTAGGGTGTTCAAGGACAGTGACCCAGGTCCATTAAGACAACTTGGCACTCACTTTTTCCACTACACCCTGCCAGTTTCTATTTTGTAAATCTTGTGTCCCCAAAAACACTCCAAGGTACTGGTGTTTCTTGCCATTGCCCAATTAAAAAATTCTCACAATTTCGCCCCCCTTTACACGTGCTGAGGAAGCTCTTGAGCATAGAGAATTGAGCTTGAATCTTGAGCTTGAATGCCATCTTGATTTTTTATAAAAACGGTTACGTCATCAGCATATGCTGACAGCAGAAGTCTCTCCTATGACACTCTGAAAGGAAAGCCCTGTAGCTCAAATTCTAGTTTGTGTAGCAATGGTTCTATGGTGGGCACCCCTGTCTAATTCCCTGTTTCATTTGGAAAGGGCAGCTGAGATCACGTCCAATCTTAAGTGTAAAAGCAGCTCCAGAGTACAAAAGTTTAATCCACCATAAAATTTGTTTCCTATACCAAAGCATTCAAGTGTCTGGAAAAGGTATTCAAGGTCATCTCTATTAAAAGCTTTTTCTTGGTTTATCGATAAGAGACCATACAGTTCATACAGTTTTGTTTTACATAGA
Organism: Clarias gariepinus; assembly: GCF_024256425.1. Taxonomy (NCBI): domain Eukaryota; kingdom Metazoa; phylum Chordata; class Actinopteri; order Siluriformes; family Clariidae; genus Clarias; species Clarias gariepinus. Next base: position 38,462,003 of record NC_071106.1, read on the forward strand.
TCAACTAAGTCTCTCATTAGAAAATGATTGTTCATTAGGGTGCAATGAGGTATGCAGTAGGTCTGACTGTTGTGAACTACTGAGTGCATGCACTGTTTCAGTCTGTTTGCGAGGCACTTTGAAAGTATTTTGTAGTCAGAAAAGAGAGGGAGAACAGTTATGTATGGTCACAGTCACACAGAGTGTAAGGTAAGTGTATATTTAGTGCAGAGTGCAAGCAGGGACTCCGGGAGGACTAACTATAACAGCATAACTAAAAGGGAGAGCCAGAAGAAAACAGCAGGAGGGGGAACTGGGATTTAAAGTGACCAATCAGTTCACCGTCAACAAACCTGAGTGATCAATGAGAGTGGGGAAGACAGTACCTAAGCATACCAGTTCACCATAATACTCTACGTCCATGAGTCCCCCAGATCTGCTCCTTTACCTAAGGCTAATCTAACCCTAACCCTAACCCTAACCCTGCATCCTTTGATCGAAGTAGGCGTGGCGGTTCACTAGCAGTTCACTCAGATACTGCGGCTCAAGACCATTTAATGCTTTATAGATTAAAAGTAGTATTTTAAAACCGATGTAAAATTTCACAGGGAGCCAATGCAGTGTGGATCAGATAAGGGTGATGTGGTCATATCTTCTGGTTCTAGTGAGGACTCTCGCTGCTGCATTCTGGACTAACTGAAGCTTGTTTATGCACCTAGTTGAACAACCAGACAATAAGGTGTTACAATAGTCCAACCTAAAGGTGATAAAAGCAGAAACTATTTTTTCTGCATTGTTTAGTGACAATATATGTAGTGACTTCTGTCTTGTCAAGATTAAACAAAAGGAATTTAATTAACATCCAATCTCTTATGTCCTGCACACATTGCTCAACTTTATCAAACTTTTTTGTCTCATCTGGTTTTGCTGAGACGTATAGCTGTGTGCCATCAGCATAACAATGAAAACTAATACCATGCTTACAAATTAACAAATTATGTTGCCCAGAGGAAGCATGTAAAGAGAAAAAAAGCAGTGGGCCTAAAACTGAACCCTGTGGAACATCAAACTCCACTTGAGAACATGCAGAATAGTCACTATTTAAATATACTGTACAAAGTGATATCAAATAGAGCTGTTCCTTTAATTCCTACTACATTTTCTAATCTGTGTAGGAGAATACTATGATCAATGGTGTTAAAAGCTGTACTAAGTTCGAGTAATACAAGCAAAGACATGCAACCCTGATCAGAGGCCAATAAGAGGTCATTTACTACTTTAACACTGTCTCTGTGCTATGATGAGGCCTAAAGTCTGACTGATACATTTTATGTATGCTATTCCTATGTAAATATGAGCATAGCTGATGTGCTAACAGCTTTTTTAGTATCTTATAGATAAAGGGGAGGTTCGATATCAGCCTGTAGCTGAACAGCTGACGGGAGTCACGGTCAGGTTTCATACTTCGTTGTTTAATAACTGCTAATTTAAAAGATTTTGGGTACGTACCCACTGCTAAATAAATAGTTAAATATTTAACAGGTTATATATTATTTCTGAAGTTAATTCCTACAGGAACAACACACAAGTTCATGCAAAGTGATGTAAATGTGCTGATTTGGATTCACCGTTTATTCATAACTAGCTTTTAACATTAGTCGCATCACTGTTTTTCCCTCTATATTTACATTTACATTTAAACATTTGGCAGACAGTCAACAGTCAACATAAACAAGGCATCAGGAAGTTAATGTAATAGTTTCTTGAGCTGTGTAACACGATACTCTTCTGATCAGACATTAAATTGGACATGCTGTATCTTTGCTTTGTTTTTTGATTTTTTTTTTTACTTTATTGATATGGTCTTTGTTCTAACTATTGACCTGTTTCTGATTTTTAGTTAGTTTAGTAGGTTGTGTTTGGGGGTCCTGTAAATGTGTGTTATATTTATTTTTGTCTTTTTAATATAATGCTTGATTTTAAATAATATAAAGTATATTTTATATTATTTAATAAAAAAAATACATAATAATGCTCCAGAAAGGCATGGTTTGCTACTGATAAATGATTTGTAAAGTGTATGAAGCAGACTATTCATACTTTTAGATTAAATTTGTGCTCACAATAGCAAACAAAACTTCCTGTTAATGTTTTTTAGTTGGAGAAATTTTTTCTTGGTTTTGGTTGAAAAGACAATTTTCAAAAAACAAGACTGAAGTGATGGTGAACATCTAGACTGTTAAACAATCAGTGCATAAAAATTTAAAGAATTTCCCTGGAAAATGGTAAGCAAGGTTAAATAAATACCACATTGAGATGTTTGTGTGTGAGCCTCAGAAAAACAGATAAACAAGAACCCTGATGGTGCAGTTTCTCGATCATATCCATGTATTTTGTATTAAATCAGGACATGATGTATTGTAGTGAGAGCGAGAGAAACCGCTTCTTCATACTCATACAGAAATGAGCATGTGTGTGTGTGTGTGTGTGTGTGTGTGTAAGAGAACATTCATACAGATCGGTCGCTCCAAAAGTAAAACAAGAGGCTCTCAGTGCCTGGGTGCGTTTACTTTCTGTCGCCCTTCCACATGCTTTCTTCTGCTTCCAGGTTTATCACGAGTCCATAATGCGGTGCGACGGCGAGCGAAGCTGAGCCTCTGCATAAATCAGACGCAGATTATATTGGATGAAGCCCTTCATAGTCGAGGGCTCATTTGCATAGTGGAAACAGAACAGGTACGGACTATTACAGTAAACAGATTTATGAAGAGGAGCTCATGAATTAAACATGACGCAGCATGAATGATTCGGCTTTATAGTGTTTACAAGGACAGAGAAGATGTGAAGACGTGAGGAGACGAAACAGAGGGAGATGGACTGATTTGAAGTTTTAAATTTATTTATTTAATTGATTTCTTTTTATTAATTGTTACATTATTTATTGTTCCTGGGATTCTGGATGTCCACGACTTCTGTTACGTGGCACGGTATGGAAAGCCGCACCACGAGATGTTTTAATGATGATAAGAGCCGTGACGCAGGGCTTTAGATGGGATCAACGAAATAGGAGATGTGAGAATGCTTATGATAGGTACAGGAAGATCTTTCTGTTTGGAGATGGTGTGGGATTATTAATTAGAAACTTAGAAGGAAGTTGTTGTCACTCTGTGTCCTCCTGAAGTCATCAACCATCTCATTTGTTTTATCAATGTTCAGAGACAGCTTGTTGTCTTTTCACCAGTCCATTAGCTTCTATACTTCCCCTCTGTACGCTGACTCGTCATTCTTGCTGATGAGAAACACTACGGTCGTGTCATCAGCAAACTTGATAATGTGGTTGGATTTCTGTGTCGCTGCACAATCGTGAGTCAGCGCTGTAACCAGCAGGGGCCTGAACACAGACCCCCCAGTGCTCAATGTGATGGTGCTGGAGGTGCAGTTCACAATCTGCACTGGGATGGGCCAGATGGAGTGTGGTGGAGATGGATGGTTGTCCCTTAAATTGTTAGGACGATACGCAAACTGCAGAGGGTCCAGTGAGGAGGCAGCAGGGTGTTAATGTGTCCCATCAAAGCACTTCATGATGATGGGTGTGAGTGCAACAGGACGGTAGTCATTGAAACAGGACACAGAAGATTTCTTCAGCACGGTGATGATGGTGGTGGACTTGAAGCACGTGGGAACGATGGCGCTGGTCAGAGTCAAAATTTCTTTCACTGCCTTTATTGAAAGATTATTTATTGGAACAAAGAAGGTTCTACTTGTGTAGAACATTTAGGCCATTTGAGATTTTTATACTTTCTTGTCCCAGAGATATTAAAAATATACATTTTGTGTCTAGTGTTCTCAAAATGTTTTTGGTGGGTGGACAAATACTTAGCTCTGCATAAACATCATGAACTGGGACCCAAGCTTTAACAACATAAAGGGCAAATCTCTTTCTGCTGCCACATTCGGTTTGTTTCGCAAAACTTTCCGCCATGGTAGGGATTGTTGTCGTGAGCTATAAGTCCGGATAAGAGGTAGACCATATAATAAATAATTATAAAATTATATTATCAGCAAGTTAACATACAGAAGCTTTTTGTTCATTAAGATCTTTATCTTCTTTTGTGTTGGAAAATTAAAGCCTTTTGGATAAGAAATGAAACATTAGTAAAATTCCTCTCCAGATCGATTTAGAGCAGCCAATATGTCAGAACGCACAATCAACGAGGAAGAAGAATAATAAGAGAACAGAGTCAGATCAGCAGCGTCCGTACGGTTAGAGTTTCCTCTCCTACTGTTAGAATGTCACACGCCATCAACGGAAGACGAGCGTCCTGTGTCGGTTCAGGCTGACACACAGTGCAGGCGGCCATTAAAGCTGCCACCGCACCAGCCTTCTCATTAGCGCCACACTGAGCCAAGCTGATAGCTAACTGCAGTCACAAATTACTGACTGCTGCTCCGACAGGAGTGAGAGAAACGCCGGCCGGGGGACACCGACACACTCCTTTAATGGATCTGTGCAGACTTTAATGTATATTAGTCAATTGTAGCAGCTTTATTTCTTTTGTCTTTGGTGGCACACACATGCATACACACACACACACACACACACACACAGGAGATAATGATCTATACAGTGTGTTGATTTAAAAACAGACTGTGGATTTTCATGAAGTAATTTATAACTATGGCAAAGCTGATTTCTTTCTTTCCTTCTTTTTCTTTCTTTCCTTCCTAAGGTAAGCTGGCCTTTATATATTTACTTATTCTTTCTTTCTTTTTTCTTCTTTTGTTAGCTGACCTCGTGATCTACAAACATTTTGAACTTATAATGTATCCGATTGTGTAATTACTGAGACCCAGCTCTTTATGCTTTCTGTATGCTGGTGATTTTTGTCATTTTTACACCCCCTAAGTAGATCATTATTTATTTAACTTTTTGTTTTATGGGTATGTTTTTGTCTGTACACACCCCTCACCACTCTTTTACTTTTTGACCCATGACACTATGTCCAAAGTGAAATTGAACCAACTCGAGCCAACCAAAGAGTGAGCATACTGTAAATATGTCTTACTGTGGGTAATTCCTAATCATTCTCCATTTATCCATTCATCGTACTGCCTCTCCTGTGTAGGGTCATGGGGCCCTGAAGCCTATCCCAGGGAACTTGGGGTACAAGTTGGAGTACCGTCATTACACACACATACACACATCATAGTCATTAACGTGCTACCTCCATGCACAAAGAATGAGTTTTTACCCCTGGAGGTGTAAGGTGCCACCATGCTCCCTCTCCACTCGGAATTCAATTTCCTTGCTTCGTTTGGACGTGTTTAGTTACTATGTTAATAAGTTTTTGGAAATTTGCCAATAAAATATAACCAATAAAAATCCAATTTGCAGCAACAGATCAGGGCTCTTCTTCGGATAAAAGTACACAACGCGTGCACTCAGCTCTCATTCACTGAAGCGTTTCACAGAATCCTGATCTCCTCGCGTCCTTCTGTTCACGAGTCTAAGCCTCCTGATTTTGTAAGACAGAAGCATGATTGCTGTTATCACAACTGCATGGTGCTGAGTGACAGCGTTGCCTTTATCACTGAAACACCTGCCTTACACTGACAGAGACAAAGGTTCTTTAGTCCCCCTTGTGATTTGTCCTTGTCTCAGTTCAGCTCCCAGTCGAGCAGATGTGTTTCATCACAGATATAGATCCTAACACATCTCCCCCAACATTCCTTTCACTCTGCTTCCTCGTACAGCCGTTCGATATCAGACCCCCGATGGACGAGCTATCAATGTGGCTCAGTGTGCAATCTGATACTGGGTTCGGAGACGGCGTAACGATCTGCGTACAGGACCTGCACTAGGAGGGAAACTGCTTAAATGATGAATCAGGTATCTCACAGGAGTTTATGCAGGTTCAGTATGGAGGTTTGATAAATAAGACCCGACATTATGGCCCAGGCCTTTCTTTCTAGACAAATTAATCGAACAAGATACAACATATATGACTTTTAAAATTGGCCAAACACAGTATTGATTTTATTTTATGGTATACATACTGTATAATGCAGAAAATGTGTGTTCCAAAGAAACTACTTCTGAAGTTTATGCAACATGGAAGTGACCAATCTTGCTTTTCTTGAAATTTTAAATTGCTTACTTCAGCCATTTATGGATTGATGATTTTATATATGCCCCAAAAATGGCCATTTTTTAGCATTATACTGGCTCACTAAAATGCTAATTATTCATATTTCTTTGAGTATTAATACTAAAATTAGTTTAAGCTTAAAATTGTTGCTTTAATTAGTTTTTAAAATCATTGGATCATTGAAAGATTAGAATTAAAAAAAAAGTCAAACTTGATGCAATAATTTAGGTGGCACCAGTAAGGTTCAGAGTCCATAAATAGACATGCCGCCAGGTACAACGTGTCCTTGCTGACTGCCATTATGGCGGTGTCACCTAGCAACCACGCATTTAGGTAACTGCAGCTATGCAGGATGTTTTATTATGGCTCTCATGAGACCCACATCGTTACAGTACCCCCCTCCCCCTCTACAGACAGCTCCCAACATTCGATAGTCAATGAAGGCATCACTATGCCATCCTATGGGTGGGTGTATCGGGGGAGATAAGGTGTGAGGTGTATACTGGTTCAGGAAGGGCCTTTAATGTGGGTCTGCATCCCAGTAGCCCTGAGGGGCAGTAGTAAGGGGGTACTGGAGCAGGAGGTGCAAAGGCCACCCTAAAAGCCAGCTGAGGGCGCACTGAAATCCCCAGTTGTAAACAGAACGGGTCGACTAATCAATGAAGGGGTTGTAATGTTGTAACCAGAGAAACTCCAACAATATACTTCGTTTTGGCACCTGGGTTACCAGAAACAAGATTCACGTATGAGCCATAGTGTAACTAGTGTTTTCCAGGCCTTCAAGGGCCTGACTAATTAGCTGGCCAGCCAGGGAGACCAATGATATGGCATAAGGGAGCAGACTAACTGGTGCCTCAGCTAGCTTCCCGTCAATAAAATTTCCTTTAGCTCCCAAATCGATAAGCGCCTCTGCTTGGGCTTTTCTCTGAGAGCGTAGCTGTTAGAAAGAGGAGATGTTTTGCAGAGCATTCAGCCTGATACTTACAAAGACAGGTGTCCACCCAGATGGCTAGCCTATATAACTGCTCCAGATGCTAATTCCAACCTAAACTGGTACAGTTGCAGATTACACAGTCGAGTTTTATAGCGGGGTATGAAACTCTACTGTGTAATCTGCAACCGATTGCCCCCCGTGATGAAGGGAAAGAAGGTGCGACACTACAATGCTAGTTGATACAGATTTTGGAAAATGTCCCTACAGTAAGTGCATCAACGAAGGCACTTACAATGGCGTGTTCCAAAAGGAGGTGCTGCCTCATTGCAGTGGCCCACTCTATGCTCTGCCTGTGAGCAATAACACAATAAATGCAACCTTGAATATTAGTGAGCACTGCAAAAAAAATCCAATGCACTTGTCTGTCTCACCCACATCCTCCACGGCTGTGGAGATGCCGTCAGAGGGGGGTAACTGAGCCACTGATGCAAGGGGCCAGATGGAAACCCAGAAGTGGCGTGTGTCTCAAGTTGGCCAAATATCTGCTTGAGGCACATATTAATCCCACACATCTCCAAAATTAACACGGTTAGGGCTTCTTTGTGTTTGTCAAGCACTCTTGCTTGGCCCTCAACTATTTCTTGTGCCCTCTCCAAGACTACAGGATTTTCAGGTGGTGCGATCTTTCTGTCATGTGGTACAGATACGAGAGCCACACCACAAGATGTAATACAGTATTTATAAGAGCCCTAACTCAGGGTTTCTGAAGGGAACAATGAAATAGGAATGGCTTACTGTTGGATGACCTTCTCTTTTGGAGATAGTGTGGGAACATTAATAAGTAAACTGAAAAGAAACTAAAGAAAACTGAAAACAAAACAATAACAGAGCTCCACCATCTCCTCGAGACTGGACGGGGCAGTGGAAACTGAAAATTAAACTTTATATCTGTATATACTGTATATACCTCTGTCCTGTTGTGTTTTATAATATTTGCAGCTTAGACGGTAGTGAAGCTGCGCTTCAAGGAAACCCATCAAGCCTGCAAACGCAACACCACATGCACGGACCCAATGTGAGAATCGAACCCTCAACCCTGAAGGCCACAGTGCCAACCACCAGCCCACCATGCCATCCAGTATGTAACTATAAATTGATCATTATGATGTGTAAGGATTTTTGTTTTCATAAACTTCCTTCCTAATTCAGTCATACCCAATTCCAAATACCATCAGGGAGCAGCTGAGACACTCAAAGGAAAGCTCCTTTGAGTCTCTGCCTCTTTTTCTTGTGATTGCTCACAGATGCCCACAATTGGCTTGTGTCACTATGATTGACGAGAGAATGCGTTTATGCATCTTCCCAAGAGCACAACCAATCTGCTCCAAACAATTCCTGGCTACTGCAGCACCGCATGGGATTCGAACTCACAATGTCTGGATAAAAAGGCGAAAAATATATATAATTAATATTAATCAATTGATTTCGCATATGATATAAAGTTCAGAAAATTTAGACTCGCTAGTTTAGATGTAAACTTTTGCAACTTTCCTTTCATAATAAAATAGTGTTATGTATATACCTCAGAACTGACCATTTATGTAATTAAAATATTTATGCTGTCAGAAGTATACACTCTGTATTTGCATGCAAATCAGTTTATAGTCCAAAATGCATTCTTGCACTCTTAAAGCATTTTCATCGGCACTCCTGTTCTCCTGTTCTCTCTCTCCTGATTCTTTTGTGCTGAGAGAAAGGGCATGAGAACAAAAGAGAGAAGATTAGTGTGAATCAGTGCTAAAAACGTGGCTGTGACACACACACCATGGAGGTCTAGTAATACACTCGTTCCCTTTCAAAGGCTACACTCGATGCTGCGTGAAAACGCTATGGGAACATCTTGTCGTGTTGCCGGTTGTGAAGCATGTGTGTACCAAACACGCCAAATTTTTGGCTTTTATAACCTCGGTCAGGTGACGTCATCTGATAGGACGCACCTGCAGGTTATAAATAGGAGTGAACCGGAAACATTCCTCAGATTCTTGTCTTCACCTTGTCTAGTTGTGAGCGTGTTGTGTCTAACCAGCAAAAATAAGTGTTTAACTCACCGATAATGGCAGAGTTTAAACGAGATGTCCCTCTGTGTGTATAATCCATATCGGAGGGCGATCTCTACACTTTACTGCTTCGATTAAGTGCTACGCGCGCGCCTCGCATTCCGAGCCGCCGCGCATTCCTGGGGCTTAAACTCGTGCATCCGGCAGAGCAGTGAGAGACGGACTTAAAAACTCCTTTCTTTCGCGTTCTCATCGGATCGGGAAATCCCTCTGTCCGCTCGCAAGCGCGCGCCGCGCTTCTTGTGAATGGGCAAGGATAAACATCCTCTCTTGCTTCCGCGGAGATGGTAATAGGCTCTAAGCACTTAAAAATAATAATAAAAAAAAAAAACATAGACGGCAGGTTCTGTCGGGTGGCCGGGGGCGGAGCCTCAACGACGCTCTCTCCCCTTTTCTTAGCAATCTCCATATAAGTTAACCCTTTCATGGAGTAAGCTGTATTCATCCCATTGTTCATTCATTGTTTCCTGCCATCAACTTATTTATTTATTTAAATATAATTGAGGTAGAAACGCGGAGTTATATGATGACACCCAGATAGAAGAGACGCTTCCAGGCTATCTCTCTTCTGGGACATCATCCTTCCTGAAAAGCTATTATTTCCTTTCAAGCTGTGTAGACTTTTTATCTTCCCTGGAGGGAAAAGCTTTTCAGGCAGCAGGTCAGGTTGGCGCATTGCACACCATGGCGGTTTTGCACGCCTACCAGGCTGACCTGCTGAGAGACTTGAGTACTGGCGGGGCTCTGCAAGGTAAGGCGTATTGGATTTACGCCGGGCCACAGACTTGTCTCTTCGTGCAACAAAGCAGACGGCTCGTGCTATCGGCCGTTTTATGGCTGCTATGGTCTCCGCGGAGAGGCACTTGTGGTTGAATCTCAGGGGCATTAAGGAGAAGGATCGTGTATTCCTCCTCGATGCCCCATCTCGCCTCCCGGCCTACTTGGCGATGTCCTTAACTCGGTCGCCACTAGGTTCATGAGGCGAAGTTTGTATAACTAGCCTTCGGGAAATTCCTTCCCCGCCTTGCTCAAGAGTCGGGACTGTCGGCCACCCAGTCTCGACCCAGGATCTCGGGATCCGCCTCAAAAGAGGTCAGACTATATTGTCTTCACAAAAAAGCCCTGAGGTTCATGTGCCCAGGACCGTGGGGGGTGGCCCCCCAATGGGGATAGGCACGCAGAATTCCTTTTAAAGAATAAAGTGTTCTCCCTGGCACCCCCAGGAGGTTGGTGTTCTTGCTCCGCCACCACTGGTGTTTCGGGCAACTCCAGTCTCCAATAAAATGTTAGTTCTTCGGGTTTTTCCTGCCGTGTTTCAGGATGCCGAACATCTAACATCCCCCCCCCCCCCGTTTAACCAAGCCGCTGAGCTTTGCCCCTTTCTGAGAAACTGGCAGCGTGGAAGCTACTGCCAAGTATATCTCCTTGGGCACTAAGCACTGTACAGAGAAACTACAGGATTCAGTTCTCACATCACCCTCCGCGTTTCAATGGCGTGGTCTCCACTTCCATGAAACCGGAAAGTGCAAGAGAAACGGGGGGCTGCGTCCAATTTTTTAGATTTTGCGGGCTTTACCGCTATCTAAAAATAAATCAATGGAAATATTGCCACAACACAGGAGGTTCCTGAGGTTCGCTTTCGGGGGCGAAGCTTACCAGTATCGGGTCCTTCCATTTGGTCTAGCTTTTTCACCCGCACATACACAAAATACATGGATGTATTTCTGGCTCTTACGACTCCAGAGCATCCGTATTGAATTACATGACTGGCCGGCCCAGTCTCAGTAGCTAGCGCTTCGACATCAGCATGTCGTTCTAGCTAATCTTTGTTTCCTAGGATTGAGATCCAATGCTATGAAAGCATGCTCTTTCCTGTTTAGAGGACAACATTTTTGGGTGTCACATGGAATTTGAGCGTAAGCGGGCACAGCTGTCTCCCGCTCGTGTCGAATCCATTCTCAACACCATCATGGAAATCAAGCTAGACCAGAAAGTGACCATCACTTTCAGAGATCTTAGCTCTCATGGCAGCTGTATCCACGGTGACACCTTTGGACCTTCTGCACATGAGAGCATTTCAGTTGTGGCTAAGAACCAGGGGATTTTACTCTAGGGCCAATCCCCAATAAGGGCTACGCGCCAGGTGCTTCGTACCCTTCCTATGTGGTTCAGACCCCGGTTTCTGACTCTGGGTCCCACTCTAAGTTCGTCTTGTCGTCGCAGATGCTAACGACAGACGCTTCCCTCATGGGCTGGGGTGCGGTCTTAAATGACCGTCCAGCCCAAGGGAGCTGGAGAGGCCATCTTTTTGCGCGGCACTCAATTGCCTCAAAATCATGGCTCTATTTCAGGCCCTAAAGCACTTCCTCCAGCAGTTGAGACTACCATGTCCTAGTGCGGGTGGACAACACTATGGCAGTCTCGTATATTAATCGCCAGGGCGGACTGTGCTCGCGCCGCTAAATAGCTAGCGCACCAGATTCCTGTCCCTCAGGGCGATTTACATTCTTGGAAAATCTCATGTAGCGTAGGTGGACCTCTTTGCCTCGCAAGATCAGCAAATGTCCCCTTTACTACTCTCTGACTCTAAGTCAAGCTGGTCTTCCAGCCAGCGTAATTAAGACTATTCTAAGTGGTGTTACCTCTCTAAGAGGATCGGACAACTATTGCCCTCTCCTATGAGGCGCGTGGGCTCACTTCGCCTCTAGGAATCAGGGCTCATTCAACCAGGGGAATCGCCTCATCAATTGCATTAGCAAGAGGTATTCCCTTGCAGCAAGTATGTGACACGGAGGGTTGGTCCTCTTCACACACATTTGCCAACATGCATCCTATTGTTTTTAAGCCTTCTGTCCTCCGCCTTTACAGCTTCGGAGCAGGAGAGACATCACTTACTGTGTCCAGTACGTGCTCTTCAGATTTACATCCACCGCGTTAGCCAGTGGCGTAAGTCAGAGCAGCTTTTACATGTTTGAAGCCGCAAGCTGCGTGAGAGATGCTATTGCCCTCTCCTATGAGGCGCGTGGGTTCACTTCGCCTCTAGGAATCAGGGTTAATTCAACCACGGGAATCGCCTCATCAATTGCACTAGCAAGAGGTATTCCTTTGCAGCAAGTCTGTGATGCGGAGAGTTGGTCCTCTCCGCACACATTTGCCAATATGCATCCTATTGTTTTGAAGCCTTCTGTCCTCCGCCTTTACAGCTTCGGAGCAGGAGAGACTTCACTTACTGTGTCCAGTACGTGCTCTTCAGATTTACGTCCACCGCATTAGCCAGTGGCGTAAGTCAGAGCAGTTTTTACATGTTTTGAAGCCGCAAGCTACGTGAGAGATGCTATTGCCCTCTCCTATGAGGCGCGTGGGTTCACTTCGCCTCTAGGAATCAGGGTTCATTCAACCAGGGGAATCACCTCATTAATTGCGCTAGCAAGAGGTATTCCTTTGCAGCAAGTCTGTAATGCGGAGAGTTGGTCCTCTCCGCACACATTTGCCAATATGCATCCTATTGTTTTGAAGCCTTCTGTCCTCCGCCTTTACAGCTTCGGAGCAGGAGAGACTTCACTTACTGTGTCCAGTACGTGCTCTTCAGATTTACGTCCACCGCATTAGCCAGTGGCGTAAGTCAGAGCAGTTTTTACATGTTTTGAAGCCGCAAGCTACGTGAGAGATGCTATTGCCCTTTCCTATGAGGCGCGTGGGTTCACTTCGCCTCTAGGAATCAGGGTTCATTCAACCAGGGGAATCGCCTCATTAATTGCACTAGCAAGAGGCATTCCTTTGCAGCAAGTCTGTAATGCGGAGGGTTGGTCCTCTCCGCACACATTTGCAGTACGTGCTCTTCAGATTTATGTCCACCGCATTAGCCAGTGGCGTAAGTCAGAGCAGCTTTTACATGTTTTGAAGCCGCAAGCGGCATGAGAGATGCTATTGCCCTCTCCTATGAGGCGCGTGGGCTCACTTCGCCTCTAGGAATCAGGGTTCATTCAACCAGGGGAATCGCCTCATCAATTGCACTAGCAAGAGGTATTCCCTTGCAGCAAGACTTCACTTACTTTGTCCAGTACGTGCTCTTTAGATTTACGTCCACCGCATCAGCTAGTGGCGTAAGTCAAAGCAGCTTTTACATGGTCTGGGGCCGCAACGGGGGGTGGCCCCCACTACACTGGGCTTATTGCCCTCTCCTATGAGGCGCGTGGGCTCACTTCGCCTCTAGGAATCAGGGCTCATTCAACCAGGGGGATCACCTCATCTATTGCACTAGCAAGAGGTATTCCCCTGCAGCAAGTGTGTGACACGGAGGGTTGTCCTCTCCGCACACATTAATTACATTTATAGTTTGGACGTTCATGCTACTCCGGGCTCACGGGTCCTCGAGTCAGCTACCCAAACATAGTTCTGAGACCTTCTCGGCCTTGTGCGCACACGCTACACAACCTTGGAGTCCAGACACTCGCAGTGCGGCGGCGTTGGCACTCTCGTTCCCATAGCGTTTTCACGCAGCATCGAGTGTAGCCTTTGAAAGGGAACGTCTCGGGTTACTTTGCTGTAACCCTGTTCCCTGAAAAGGCGGGAACGAGATGCTGCGTCCCAATGCCGCACTGCCTATGTGACCGGACGTCCGTTCAGACAAATCAATCTGAGGAATGTTTCCGGTTCACTCCTATTTATAACCTGCAGGTGCGTCCTATCAGATGACGTCACCTGACCGAGGTTATAAAAGCCAAAAATTTGGCGTGTTTGGTACACACATGCTTCACAACCGGCAACACGACAAGATGTTCCCATAGCGTTTTCACGCAGCATCTCGTTCCCGCCTTTTCAGGGAACAGGGTTACAGCAAAGTAACCCGAGACGTTATCTGCCGAGGCGTCTTCACATCTGCTACATCACTTACATCAGTCTGTAATTTACAAGTGGGAGCAAGATGTCGGGGTGGCGTGGGGTAAGGGGGTGACAGGGACAGAAACAGAGGTGGTGATGCCTTAAGTGCAGTGGGATACAAGGATAACTCAAGGAATTTTCATTCATTTTAATCGACAGTCAAAGTCAACTTTATTGTTGATTCTGCTCCATGTTCATACATACATATAGAGTGTATGTATGTAAATGACGTTACTCTTGGTCCCCTTACAAACAACACTAAGTACAAAAAAATTAAATATAAAAGAACAAAATTGTGTTCCCCCCCCCCCCCCCAAAAAAAACCTTTAACACAAACTAAGACTCTGACAGTAGTTAAGACAAATTACTTTATCTGTCCCGCGCAAAACCGACAGATAACACACGACAGGCCGATATGGTGCAAAGTGCAAATGAAAATATAGTGCAAATGAGCTTTTAATTTGTTTCAAGTGACATATGTATTCAGTTCTTATGGCTGGGGTGAGGTATTAAACAGTGCAATGCTGCATAAGTGACAGGAGAATTAAATCTACAAATTATAAGAATATTCAATTAGGATTTTGATAAATATATAATTATGTATTATAATTACATTATATTAATATATATATATACGTATATACAGAATACACACACTTTGCTCTCCATCCTATTTTATACACATTTAAAAACTCTTCTGTAAAAAATGTTTTAGGCTAAACTGTGAGCCACTGCTGTCTTCATTTCTTCATCAGAAGTGAATCTTTATCCGCGTAGTGCTGTTTTCAGGGGACAAAACAGGCAAAAGTCTAACGGAGTGAGATCAGGGCTATAGGGAGGATGCTTTAACAGGTGTTGACAGTGTGGGCAGAGGTGTGCGGACGAGCGTCGTCACACGAGATCACGGCGTCCTTGGATAGCGGTCTTCTGGGTCTAGGCTTCAGCTCTATAATACTGTAGGTGTCTCACTATAAGGAGCACTGTTGATTGTTAAACCTTCTTCTTAATAATGTTCCAATACTGGCCCATGAGAATTGTAGAAACCTGTAAGCATCGATGGAGCACTCGTACATAATTAATCAATAATGGCAGTTACAGTATGCAAGGCTGAACGTCAAGTTGGAATAGTTGGAAATAAATGACTTTTCCAGTTTAGGTCTCATCTACAGATTTTTGATGAACTAATACAGCATTAATATTTATGATTTCATCCTAACTGAATTTTTGGCACAAAAAATATAAATGTTGTAAAATCTTGTATCGTTGAATTCTTCAGGAGGAACTTTGGGCTGTTCAACTTTAAATGGAATTAGCCTGCTTACTATCATTTACTAGGAAAATTGCATTTCAACTTTTTTTTTGTAATGAAAAAAAAAACAACAACAATGAGTAATGATGGCCCAGACTCCCTGCAGACCACCAGAGTGGATAAAACTTTGATGAAAGATGGCTGTATTTACTGCTGAAACATTTTATTGCTTAGGAGAACTAATAATCCTGCTTCAGGTTTATAAGGTCCTACCGATAAAATCAGCAAATCTAAATCCCCGACCTGGCTCTTTATCAGATCTAGTAAAAAACCTGACCAGCCTGTGGTGGGCTTTTAAAGCCTCCAATGTCATTCTGTCCTGCAGGAGAAATTATTTCTAGAAAATGACAGAGTATATCCAAACATCCTGGAGAGTGACAGAGAGAGAGAGAGAGAGGAAACAAAATCATTCAACATGTGCAACAAAACAATGCAACAGACCACAAGTGAGACTGTCCAAACACAGATTTTCATATTTTTTTTTATCAAATAATGCAGCCTGTTTGCCTTATCCAATTTTTGCTAATCTGTTTTAATACAATTACTGCATGCATGATGGAAAAATATGCATAAATAAAGAAAAAAGAAAAAGGAAAAGAAAAACGCAAGGACCAAATCAATAGAAAGACAGATTGCATTCACATAAAAAGCAACATGAAGTTCCTTTTCTACAAAACTGTTTTTGAGAAAGTTCCAATTTTTAATATTTGCTGGTTATGAGACTCTGTGGCAGTTCACGTCTTGATATACTTATGACAATGATGAAATCAACAATGTCTACAAACCATATGAAACTCATGCCAACCTGTCACTGTCGGCACTCTTGGATTATTTCCCTACAGAGTGCACACTACACCTCATCATTTATTATAGATAGTCAAGAACTGCTCTGATTTCTTAACGTTTAACAGTGACTTGGATACCTGTGACTACAGGAGCTACAGAATAAACATGCCGGCCTTTACAGCACAGGACAATGGCTAGAAACACACCAGAGGAAGTACAAGGAAGCAAGTGCAGGTCATGGATCCAAAACAAGAGCAAAAAAAAAAGAGAGAGAGAGAGAGAGAGAGAGAGCAGTGTCAATGGGCAGGAATGAAGGTCAGATTATTTGCATGTTTATGGACTTTATGGATTTATTATGAAGAGGTGCGAACCACCTACACATATCTAATGTTTTAACTTCGCAAATATAGTTTTACACTTTCTAAGCACGGTCAAAAGTAAAAAAAACAAAAAAAAAAACAACACAGCTAATATTTTTCCTGAACTTTAATACGCCATTCCAAATCCAACAATGTAGGAAAGTCTGTTTTCACACTACGTTTGATTGGTTTGCACTGTGTCCGGAAATGGTTAATCCCCTCCCCTTTATTATTATTATTATTATTATTGTCCATCTACTCAAGTAGACTTGCATAATTATACACTCTTTCCAATACAGCAAGTAGAATATACACCTAGTTGTAATTAGGGATTTCCAAATTGCCCATAGTGTGTGTGTGTGTGTGTGTGTGTGTGTGTGTGCGTGCGTGCGTGCGTGCGTGTGCTTTTGTCTTGTGTGCCCTGCGATGTACCCCACCTTGTGTCCATGTTCCCTGGGATATAAGGTTATGAGGTGGGTTTAGGTTTAAGGTTATGAACTTAAGGTTTAAATGCTATAGAGAGTGACTGACGGAGATGAGATTGCCTAAAAAAAAATGCTAAAAAATCTAAAATCTATTAACTGTGATGCTGCTAATTGTGGGAAACTATCAGTTAAAACTGGTGATTTAATTGTTCAAAATGGCCAATGAGGCAGCAGCGAGGCCACATCTACAGGTATTTAATTTCTTGAAGTGCATAAAGAAAAAAGAAGCAAAAAAACAGTCCAGACAATCTGTTTAAACTCTGTAGACTGACAAAATAACAACAACAAAAAAACTTTAACATGTCAATATACACTAAGCACACAGTGCAGTCTGCGCTCACTATGATAAAAAAATAATAATAAT
Source organism: Clarias gariepinus (assembly GCF_024256425.1). Lineage (NCBI taxonomy): Eukaryota > Metazoa > Chordata > Actinopteri > Siluriformes > Clariidae > Clarias > Clarias gariepinus. The sequence goes on from NC_071106.1 coordinate 38,479,366, forward strand.
AAGTTTGACATTTTTAAAGGGCAGCAAATATCATCTTTGCTGATCATGAACAAATGCAGATGGCCGACTTATAAACATCAACCTGCACCAGTCTGACACTGCAGTGGAACAAGGAAGTAAATCTGCCCTATAGAAGATTGAAGAGGCCTTTCCCTTTCCCAGAAACTACAGTATTACGTATTCCAGTGAGACTTTAAACCCCCCACCCTTGAATCATCACATTTTCTCACCACTGTAGCTCAGCTTAGAGCCTGGTGCTGTTGGAGCTAAAGTGTAAAACTAGATTGAAGCCCACGCCACCAGTGACGAAGAAACAAAGAACAGATTAGCTACAGTCGAGCTAAAACCAGTGGCATCACAGGAGCTTGAAACAACTAATTTTAACCCAATCCTAAATTCTCCCACCTAAATCCCAGGTTCTACCTGCCCATTCCTTGGTCCTCATGGCCAATCTCTTATCCAATGGCTTATCCTCATGGCCAATCTGTCCAAGCCCGGATGCACACAGTCCAACCTCAGGTTCTCATGGCCACCTCCTGGTCCTCACAGCCTACCCATTAAGCCCTGACAGCCCACTCCTGCATGCCTGAAGTCCACGTTCTGCCCTTTGCTGCTAGCCATGTAAACAGACCTTTCTCAAATGACATCTATCCCTCTTGAAGACATTTACACACAGGTACAAGTACACTCTCCAGCAAAGATCAGAGAAGCAGACCAACTGTGTTACACAAAAACTCTGAAATTATCATCCTTCTTGACTCAACTGGCAAATTCTGATAATAATAGCTCTTTCTGGGACATACAAAATCCAAGATTTTGTGTCCAAAAGGAAGAGCTGTACAGCTAATCTTTTCTAAAAAAAAAAAAAAAACAGACTTGGCAAACCCAACTGCACCATCATCCACACATGAACAAAGGATTGAAGAGCATCACAGGACTAGAGTCTGAGCTCTGATCTGCAGAGTAGTGGAGAGGACTATAGAGGCTTTTCCAAATGCAAAAACTGGACTGGGTAACATAGTGGATCTTTGAATGATCAAACAGAAATTAGGACAAGATCAAAACCTGGCTAAAATAAGAAAACAGACTCTCGAACATGTGAAAGAGAGAGAGATTCAAACAACACAATGCACTTTCTTTATTGTGAAGCAAAAAAATGGTGTATTGTCATGCACTTAAAGTCTAAAAAATCAGAACACTACACTATTACTACGACTACTATGCAGTATCATGGGTTGATGAATACAAATACATTTTAGGATAATTTAAACAAACAATTTCAAAAAGGAGAGACTAAAATAAATGCAAGATGCGATCTGAGACGAAGATATTTTCACCACTCATTTCCAAACAAAAATTGGACGAGACACCAATTCTCACCATTAGCATTTAAATTAAAAGTTTCGGGAGCTGCAGTTGGCCGTTGGTAAAAAACCCATTACACCTCGGGATTACTGAGCGGGAACTGAAAGATAAAATTAACAGACTAAAACCAAAGAAATAACCAGGACCTGACAAAATGATCACACATTCACCAGTATGATGTTTAGGTCTACTTTTTAAGTTAACAACAAAACCAATGCATTGTTTTGTATAAACAGTGTGGGAACTTATTTCTGTGGGAAATAAGAGGTTGTTTCATTCCTTTTTAACCACAGTACCTTACAGGAAAGTATTTATTTATTTATTTATTTATTTATTTATTTTACACAATTACTGCACAACTGATTCTACTTACCTTACATAGCTTCACTGAAACAAAACAAAAAAAGTTGTATGATTTATTGACCTTATTACAGGTTTTGACTGCATTTGGCTTCAAGGACTATTTTACAAAATTATAGAAAATGTGATGTACGGAGTAAACATATGATCTAATTAAATCTCTGTAGAGAGGAAACAAGTGTGGAATAAGAATTGGCAATAAAAGCACATTTAGTCTCGCAGGAGGATGGATTGAGATAGGCCTGCTGTTTACATTCAATATTATTCAATATGTATATTAATGAATTGGCAAAGACTTCTTAAGACATTTAAAGCTCCAAAGCTCCCTCTACACGTCTCAGAGATTAAACTTCGAATCTAAGGCAGCGGATCAGTAAACATACGACAACACAAATTTTATTTTAAAATGTATCACAATGTCTTGTAAGAAAACACCGAAGTAGGTTAGATACATAACAATAAACAACTTCGCTTTGATTAAAGACTTATAGGAAATTTCATGAGGTACGCCTTGTTAGTACAGCAGTACCTTGGCATACAAAAAAAATTTAATCCGTTCCAGATTTGAGTTCCTAAAGTGAAGTGTTATATTACAAAACATATTTTCTCATAGGAAATAATGTTATTGCAGTTAATCCATTCCAGCCAACAAAAAATATTATCAATTATCTTAAGAGTCGCTCTAGTGGGTGGCCTCAACCGTTTAGCTCCACGAATAAAACGGGCAACTAAAGGGTGTTTTTCCACAGAATTCCCATTGGTCAGAACATGACAAGTCGAAATAGCGACTACCTAGATTCTGAGAGTACTAGGGCATAAGACCGAGGACAACTTTTTTTGCAGGAACTCCAGCACTGAAACATTTAACAGTGGACTGGGTCTACATGTTTTGCCATGCACCAACTTTTAAATACACTCCATTTGAGGGCATAAGTTCTCCTAGTGGAGGGAGCCCTAACACGTAAAATAGTTTCAATTACGCTGGCTGAAAGACCATCATCTCTTAATTGGTCCCCCTAAGGGGCCGAGGAGAGATATTTGATCCGAGAACCACACTCTGGTCGGCCAACAGGGCGCTATTAATAAGAAGTGCAAACCCTGTTGCCAGGACTCCCGGGAGCAGAGTTATCGAAAGAAACGCGTAAAGGCGTAATCTGGGCCACGTATGGGCCATCGCGTCCAAAGTATGCGTCCTTCAGATCAATTGTCACAAACCAATCCTTTGGTTGGATTTGAAAAACAATCATTTTGACAGTCAACATTTTGAACATGTCCTTTTTTAGGTAGCGGTTCAGCCTGCGAAGATCTAAAATTGGACGCAGCCCCCCCGTTTATCTTTGGAACCAAGAAATACCAACTGCAGTAGCCTGTCTCCCTGTCTGGTAGGGAAACATGTTCTATAGGCCCCTTTTTCCAGCAACGTCTGCAATTCAAGAGTCAGCAGATGCACCCTTTCCGGTTTCACGGGAGTGGAGACCATGCCGTTGAAACACAGAGGGCGATGTGCGAACCTAATCCTGTAGCCTCTCTCTACAGTCCTTAGTACCCAAGCATGGCGGGGAAGAAATTTCCAGAAGATCTGTTCATATAATCTTGCCTCCCGAAACCTAGTGGCGACGGAATTAACAGCGTTGGCAAACAGGCCGGAAGGCGAGATGGGGGCATCAAAGAGGAATGCAAGATCCTTATCCCTGATGCCCGTGAGATTTAGCCACAGGTGCCTCTCCGTGGAGACGATAGCAGCCATAGAACGGCCAATAGCACGGGTTGCATGTTGCTGGATCGGCGTAGTTCCAGAAACACCCTGCCAGTGCTTAAGTCTTTCAGCCCCCCCCCCGCCCATTCGACAGAAACCTGACATCTAATTTTGAGCACTTGGGGGAAGCTCGCTCCTCTGGCTAGTTGATATGCAGCCACTCGACATGCATTACTACTTCGAGTAATTCCTCATACACTCTGTCAACACTAGAGGAGTGCTCAGAGGTGGCTATTTCCATCTCCGCAGAAGCGAGAGAGGAAGTCTCTTCTGCCCATTCTACACTTTCTTAATTTGCTTGAACACACACACACGCAAACACAAAGCATTCCTGAAGACAAAAAGATCTGAGGATGTTTCTGGTGCACTCCTATTTACTGTATAACCTGCAGGTGCACTTCATCAAATGACGTCACCTGACCGAGTTTATATAAGCCAAAAATTTGGCGTGGTGGATACACACATGCTTTACAACCGGTAACACAAAAAGATGTTCCCATAGCGTTTACACGCAGCTTCGAGTGTAGCTTTTGAAAAGGAACTCCCGTTACACCACGTCCCGAAGGTGCTTTGTCAGATTGAGATCTGGTGTTTGAATACAGTGACCTTGAAGTCATTGTGTTCAAAAACCAGTTTGAGACATCTTTGTGACATGGCATGTTATCCAGTTGTCATAAAAAAATTGGTATACTCAGCAACAATACACAGGTATTAATACTTATTTAACCCATGCTCAGTTGGTACTAAGGGGCCCAAAGTGTCCCAAGAAAATCTCCCCCACTTCATTATACCACCACCACCCGCCTGAACCTAAATCCAAATGCCACAGAAGTAATAGAGACTCATCAGACCAGTCAACATTTATGTCTTCTATATTTTTTTACTTTATATATACTGTATCATTTAAAACTCATATATGTACATATGTATATGATGTTACTTCAGCATCTTCTGCTAAATGTTTGCACAGTTATTCTGTATGTACCATGTTAGTAATGGTTATTACCTGTTGCACCTTCTGTTTGTTGAAACACATTGTTATTTATAATAAATAGGTAACTGTATTTTATTGGCTTTGTATATGTACATTGCACAATGACAATAAAGTTGAATGTAATCTAATCCAATCTAATCTATTATTTAATTTTGCCAATGCAAATTGTAGCCTCAGTCGTGTTCCTAGCTGACAGGAGCAGCAGCAGTGTGGTCTTCTGCTGCTGTAGCACATCATCTTCAAAGCTGAATGTGTTATGACTTCAGAGATGCTCCTCAGCATACCATGGATGTAATGAGATGCTATTTAAGTTACTGTTGCCTTTCTATCAGTTAAGACTAAAATAAGACTAATAATCAAGTAAATCAACTGCCACGAAAAAACAAACATTTGTAGAATGTTTCATTAACATTTGGCTTAAAATAATTACAGGTATTGGTTCAATCAGTTGGCCCGTATGGTCATAAAGAGTGAAGACACAAATTTATCAAATGGAGCAAACCAACCTATGAAACCCTGCATGCACAGTTCTGTAAAATCAGATTAGCAATGCACAGGAACACGACGAACATCACATGCAGGGCAAAAGTAGGTCAATATTCATAAATGACAGTAACATGAAAAACAGGCTGTGAGATTTTAGAATCAAATCAAATACAGCAGCCCACACTTATATGTTTATAATCCCTTAAATACCAAGAGACGCTTTTGCGCTCATATTGCTGCCTCTTCCTTATTTTCCTTTTATCAATTCACTTACAGTAATACCTCCCTTACATAGCAACTTTTTTTTAAATTTAACTGCATGTGAGTAACACCATTCTTACCCTAAATTTCTGTTTCCTAAGCTCATAGACTTAAGTCCTGCCTTTATCTTGCTCGCAGACTCTGTTTAAATCAGCATATCGATCTGTGGTGCTAGAGTTCAAGCTCAAATGAAGTGTGTCAGTAATCCCTCATCTTAATTTACTCTCAGGGAGGCAGGCTCAAGGTCAAACAGCTCTCAAAAGACCAGAGTTGGGAGATTTAAAGATTTCAAAAGGATTAAAGGAGGAAACTTTAAGGAGAGTGTTAAGGATAGGTGTAAGGCTAAATCTTTTTTCACTCCCCCCCTCAATGGCTGCATCTACACCAGTGTACAAATACCCCTTCTGAGATTTTAACAGAGGTGGCACAGTGGCAGCTGGTTAGCACTGTCACCTTGCACCTTCAGGGTTTGATTCCTAACTCGGGGTCTGTGTACATGGAGTTTGCATGTTCTCCCAGTGCTTGGTGGGTTTCCTCCGGGTACTCCAGTTTCCTCCCAGGGTCCAAAGACATGGAGAAGAAGCTAACTGGTGTTCCCAGATTGTTTATAGTGTGTGAGTAAGAATGTTGACCAAAGGTCCCATCACAATTGTAAAATGTGGCCTCCACGCTTCCATGTTGGACTACAGAGATTCCTAGATGGATGGATGGATGGATGGATTGAGTTCATACAGAACAGTTGTATTTTGGCCCTTTAATATTCTACATAAGCATTTAAGTATATTTTAATTATGATTAAAAATTGATATTTGCAGTTAGTACTGTTGTTCATGCATTTATAAAAAAAAAATTGTCAATAAAAATAACTTTTCTTGGGGATAAAGGAAAAGTTTATTTTCTTTATTAATAATATTCTTCGTTTTGAACCTTCAGTAGGTGTCTGGATTTTACTCCCATAATACAAGCATTTCTTAGGCTTTATCTGACTGGGGTAGGATTCCGAGTGCAGCTTCTCTGATGGTTTCCTGTAAAAGCTGGCGGCTCTACAGGCAAACCAATCTAGCAATTTTCCTGTGGTCTGGCCATATGATGGATCTGGAAAGCAGGAGAAAATGCTCGGCTTATTAAGTCTCTGGGCGTGAACTCCATCAGCAGGGTGTCAGCACTTTTTTGATTTGATATCATTTCCATGCATTATCGTTAGGGGTAGCTCAGTGGTTAAGGCATTGGACTACAGTTCGGAAGATCCCAGGTTCAAACCCCACAACCACCAAGTTACCACTGTTGGGCCCTTGAGCAAGGCCCTTAACCCTCAACTGCTCAGATGTATAATGAGATAAAAATGTAAGTCGCTCTGGATAAGAGCGTCTGCCAAATGCCTAAATGTAAATGTAAATGTTAGGGTTGTAATCAGGCCAGTGATACCCCTGTGCAGTAGTGCAGTTCCAGTCTATATTCAACATTAAGGAAAGGACACTGGAATGGCAAAGTGAATACATTAAAGGAAATTGAAACTTTATCTTTAATAATAAATAAAGGTATTAAAGGTACCTTAAATTATTATTGTCTTTTGTTGTTACCCATCTAACTTATATTATCAAAGGGAAATAAATCATACATAAAAAGCCAACCAGTGGGATTACCCAATGTCTTTCCTCCAGGTTTGACAGTAGTGTGTGTAGAGTGTGTATGGAGGCTGAATTCCCCGAGACAGTCATGTTTAGCATGTACTCCCTTGTGCCCAGTGTTTATTGGTTAGACTTTCCTGACCAGAAGAAAATGAGTTCTAAACCTGAAGGGTAACTTCTCTGGCTGGATCTCTCAGCCTCGCTTTAAACACATACAATGGAACAGCTTTATGATGCCTGTTGCCTACAGGGGCTCAATCAGATTAAAAGAATATACAGAAACATTATTTTAATTGTAGAAAGGTTTTGTACTAGTTACTTTTTAAAAGCGTAATTCTTTTTTTTTTGTAAAACACTAGAAATAAATTAGAAAAAAAACTGATATGAACAGATAAAGTATGGGGATGGAGAGGAGTTAAAAAAAAAGAAAGGGGAAAAGGCTAAAGAAGGGTTCTACATGGAACCCTAAAGGAACACAGGAAGGGAAGGGAAGGGAAGGGAAGGGAAGAGGCGTGCATTGTAGTGAACAATGGTGCAATTAGGGCCCTTACAGACTGATTGGATTCGCTGAAACGGAGATACACTCATGGTAAGTTAGTAAATAAATAAATAATATACTGCAAGCTAATACCAGGACTGGGTCAAGCTGCAAAATACAAAGAAAGTAAAAGAAAGAAAAAGTGTGCATTTGCTTTGTGCTGATTTTCAATCTTTCAATTTCTGACGAGGCCAAAACAACAATCAGCTCTAACTAAACCCAAAGAAAAATATTTTTTTTTAAAAAGCTAAAAAAAAATACACCTCTCTTTCCTTTCTTCCTAACTAACTAAAACCAAAAGAAAACGAGTTAAAAAATAAATAGTTCTGACATCCTTCTAACCACTGTTTACTGTAAGTCACTTCTCATTTACAGTGAGGTGGTACGAGTTTGCATTTATAAAACATGTACGAATGCAGTAATCCAAATTTAAAGGGCAGGGTAATGGTAATAATCTGTGGCTTTTAGACTTCACTGAGCTCGTCCTAAAGAATAAATTAAAAACCATGTGTATAAACCTTTATTGTAATTTAACTAAACATCTGGCCATTTTTAAAGGTTTGCAATGTAGCTCGGCTCTGAAACATACAGTCATGTTCATAAATATTGGAAAACAGTAAGGTATTTGGCATTTAGCCTTACAACAAGTGGATCGTTCAACCACCTTGTAGCAGCCAAATAATTATAGTGTGGCAGTGCTCAGTTTATATGCTTGCTATTGTAGGTCATCTTAAACCTACTAGATTAGCTTTCAGTTGCTTACGGCTAAAACACAGTATTGGTGCTGATCTTATTATTTTATGTTAACAATATAATACAGAAAATGTCTATGCCAAAGAAGCTTCTGAGGTTTATGCAACATGAAAGTGACCAATCTGGCTTCCATAAAGATTTCAAGTTGCAAACTTCCGCCATTTTGGAGAGATGATTTTATATGTGCCCAAAAAATGACTATTTTTCAGCGCTACACTGTTTTACTAATACACAAATTATTCTATTATAGTATTATATTTCCAAAAACGAAGCATAGATCCGGAGATACGAAGCATTAAGTATTATAAAAAATGGTGTTATATGATTCTGTAAACACATTTCACTCGGCAGGTTCCTGTAGATTTCGCTCTCTGAGGTTGGTTTTCAATCAGGTGTTGTTACATTATATAGATTGTTATAACAGTTAACTTTGCTGACATAAAAATCTTCAGGCAGTATTTTGCAGTTTCTCAGCTTCATCTTTCATCTTACTGAGAGACAGACAGACAGACAGAGAGAGGGAGACGATGGTAAGGAAATTGCAGTTTATATGAGCTATAAAATCAGTGAGAGAGATCAGGAGCTTACTTGTGTTAAAGCTGCTCCATAATCTTAAATATAAATCTTTATACTGATAAAAAGTACTACAACATGTCATCCGTAAGTAAAATAAATATTGGTGCTGTAGTTTGTACGTGGTCACATGACCGAATGTCGCCATACAGTATGTAGCCGTCAAGATTCCTGTGATAGCACAAATGATAAAAGTAACACCTTTTTCACACACTGAAGTTACAAGCCGCATGAATCCCACTTAGAAAAAGCGATATGAATCCAAATTCTCCAGATTTAACTTATCAGACCCCTACAGGTGCTGTTTATCAGCCTGAAGACTGACGAATGTGGAAGATTTACACTAGCTGGACATTTACTATTAATATCTTATCAACTTGCACAGTTAAATAATGTTTAAAAAGGAAAAAAAATCTTTTTATTTATAATAAATATATATATATATATATATATATATATATATATATATATATATATATATATATATTTTTTTTTTTAAATAGTATAAAAAATAAGGACTATTTTTAAATCATTTATTAATCAGGCAATGCTCAATATTGCATCAATTAATTTAAGGATTTAACTACAAGAATGTAAGGCCAGACTGCCAAAATGTCTAGGTGGGTGTGCAAGGGAGTGGAAGGGGCATGGTTCGTTTTAGCAACAGCCTAATCACGCAAATATTTAAATAGATTTAAATAGAAAAGTAACTCTCAGGAACCATTAGTGCTAGAGTTTTTATTTATTATTATTATTATTATTATTATTATTATTATTATTATTATTATTATATATTTTTTTTACTTTTTTATTTTGAGCAGTCAGGTATTTTTATGGGGTGGTGTGCAAAAATAAATAAGATTCTGCAAGAGAGAAAATGAGGCTGCTTGTTTGTTTGTTTGTTTGTTTGTTTGTTTGTTTGTTTGTTTGTTTGTTTAACTGCATCTTCACTCTACATTTACAGTGGAAACTTTTTTAGCATGTATGAGGCTAGTTTTGGGGGAGGTGTAATTACTTTTGATCACTGTGATCTTTTCCAAAGTACTAGTAGAGTTGTGGCTGCAGGAGCGAAGGGGTTTGGTGACCCAGTTCACCATCCATAAGACTCACATTTGTTATCAAAGTCTTTGGGCTTCAAAAGTGAAAAAACTACAATAGTTGCCTGGTGATCCCCGCTGAAGGGATCCCCGTCCTCACTGATAAAACACTTTAGGACATTCTGCTATATGAGTTTATTCAACTTTGGCATGAGAGCAGCTACCATGCTTCATTAACCCACCCTGTCACTCAGTGAAGCTGATTATTTTACTCTTTACTTAATTGTGCAGTAAAACTATGAAAAAAGTAAAGGATACAATGTGCAAAAGGAGAAAATTAAATAATAGACGAGACATGTCTCATGACCCAGTAGCTCAAAGGAATAGTTTTGGAGCAGCCTCGAACCTTTCTCATATAGAATGAAAATAACAATTTTCCAATACAGTGTCTCCAGAGTGTCTGGGTCAAACGAGTTTCCTCTCATAAGATCTCAAAAAACTAAATCTCTTCCTCTCTCTCTCTCTTTCTTTCTTTCACTTTCTTTGTCTTTCCTGCTAGGAATTTCCTCTGGGATTATCTCTCATTTTAATATCACATCTCCTTGCACATGAGATATGCAGATCTCCGTCATTCACAGTAGAAAGCTTTCACTCCAATATAAACCTGCTTTTCAAGTTTCCTTCACAAAAACCCAGAGGGAGGAGATGAGAATAGACAGGCTCTGACCGACACAGTCATGGAGACGGGTAAAACAATCATCCCAGTAAATAATCTAATAAAAACAATTATTTATTTTTATTGATTTACAAATAAAAATAAAATATTCGCAATGCTACTAGAAAAAATGTGTAAATTAGTTCTAGTCAACTAATTTTTTTATTTTTTGCTTTTTGTGCAAGATTCAGTGGAGGCATAGCACCAAAAATAGTTAGCAAGGACGGCAGCAAGAAGAAAAGGGAGCCGCTTTCAGTTTGGTTTTTAAAGCAGCCGGTGCCAAGAGGAATCATAAATTAAGGTTAAGTGAGGTTTATATTTTTCCTTTTTTTACTAGTCTTTTCTAAATGTTTTCATTGTTTTTTATATGCAAAAGTGTTGGAAATTGGGTGCCTGGAACGGATTATCCACATTCACATTATTTCCTATGGGACAATGCGTTTCACAATACAAAATAAGATTATTTTTTTTAAGAAACATATACTGTATAGGGTTCAGGATTGTGCAGTATAGAGTAATATATATATTCTCTTTTTCAGCACAAAATAGTTAATATAATTCCCTAAATTTTAGTTCATTTTAACCGACTTCCCCAAACACGACTGAGTGAAAAAGTAGAAACTGGGTCACATAGGCAAAAAAACAGCACAAATGCAGACAATCAGAAGTTTCTATGTTTTTTTTTTTTTTTTCGGTTGTTTTTGTGATGCAAAAATACTAATAATATGCTCATTTTGAGAGTTCTACATTTTGGCAATTACATTCATACATTCTGGTAGTGGTCAAATTTACCCTTTAGTGACTTTTGTGTGTCACATACCCGAAAACCCAAATGCACAGTTTGAAGTCTATTTAAGCACTGTATCTTCAACAACTGCAATTTTGGCTGAAGGAGGATGTCCACCAAAAGAATCAAAATAGTAGATTTGTGGTAATAAACTGAAATACTGTCTACTGTATGTGATAATGTTGTTGAGCATCTGGAGGCATGGCCTGGGTCACCTTCAGACCTAAACCCAACAGGAACCTGTTAGACAGTGGCGAAGCAGCCAAGAAACCATCTTCTGTTTATGATCGTGCAGGCATGGATCGAGTACTGCAGACAGAATAATACTTAATATTATCCTGATTTTTATTATTTTAAAACACTTGAAAAGTTAATAAAACATTGAATCTTTCTTTTGTTTCAATACATTTGGCCCCCACTGTAGTGTATACAGTATGTTTCATTAATTTCCTAATTGGCATTGAGCCCCACTCATTGTGTCAGGCTGATGCAATCCTCATGACCTTGCCATCAGCTTCATTGTGTTCCATGACATAAAGTCTGGGGAATGTGACATCTCTTTTCTTTATGGTTTTATTCCATTTATTTGTTGATTTTGCAGCATTTGTATGCAGGGTAGCAACAGCAAGAACACCAACAGAAAGCCACCAGTGTTTATTCCTCTCCGTGGGTGGCAGGCAGCTGTACAGTTTCATCCCCAGTCTTCTTCTTCTCTTCTGACCTTTATATGGATGTAATGCAGCAATAAATCCCTCATTTCCTTCACAGTTGAATCAAAAATGACTTATTTTTTATTTCCACTGGAGCCTCTGAAAGGCATGACCGGGTCACAGATAAGATAATAAAGCACAGTAAATGAGATTGAGGTAAGGATGCACTTTCCTCCAGGCTCCCTGCTTCACTTTGTCTCACAATATTGTCAAAATGCGTGCTCTTTCTCTCACACACACACACACACACACGCACAAACACGGTTTTACTATTTATGTCAGCACTCCAGTAGCTGACAGGCTGTGCGTGTTTTTGTTAATGCACAGTGTATTTTTTTAGGACATTTGACTCAATTCGATCATTAAGCGGACCTTTTAAAACCGTTTTTTTAAATATATATAAATATAGGGTATTTATATTGATGTTTAATTCCATCAGTCTTACCTGTAGGAGAAAAAGGCACCAAAAACAACTATCCTTCCTACAGGGTGTGCAATCAGACGGTGTAATGGCTGTTTAACATCTAATTTCCACATTTAATTTACAGTGGGGCGAAAAAGTTTTTAGTCAGCCACCAATTGTGCAAGTTCTTTCACTTGAAAAGATGAGAGTCCTGTAATTTTTATTATAGGTATACCTCAATTATGAGAGACAAAATAAGAAGAAAAAAAAATCATAAAATCACATTGTAGGATTTTTAAAGAATTTATTTGCAAACTATAGTGGTAAAATAATTATTTGGTCAATAACAAAATTTAATCTTATTATATCCCCTTTGTTGGCAATGACAGAGGTCAAACATTTTCTGTTGCTGGTATTTTGGCCCGTTCCTCCTTGCAGATCTCCTATAGAGCAGTGATGTTTTGGGGCTGTCACTGGGCAACAAAGACTTTCAACTCCCTCCAAAGATTTTCTATGGGGTTGAGATCTGGAGACTGGCTAGGACCCTGAAATGCTTATTACGAAGCCACTCCTTCGTTGCCCGGGCAGTGTGTTTGGGATCATTGTCATGATGAAAGACCCAGCCACGTTTCATCTTCAATGCTCTTGCTAATGGAAGGAGGAAAATTTCACTCAAAATTTCACAATACCTGGCCCCCATTCTTTCCTTTACACAGATGAGTCGTCCTGGTCCCTTTGCATAAAAACAGCCCCAAAGGATGATGTTTCCACCCCCATGCTTCAGGTATGGTGATCTCATTCTTTCTCCTCAAACCATGACAAGTTGAGTTTTTACCAAAAAAGTTCTATTTTGGTTCCATCTGACCATATGACATTCTCCCAATCCTCCTCTGGATCATCCAAATGCTCTCTAGCAAACTTCAGACAGACCTCCACATGTACTGGCTTAACCAGGAGGACACGTCTGGCACTGCAGCTCTTTGGTCTTGGCCATAGTGGAGTTTGGAGTGGGACTGTTTAAGGTTGTGGACTGTTGTTTTTTATACTGATAACAGATGCCATTAATATAGGTATTGAGTGGAGGACAGAGGAGCTTCTTAAAGAAGAAGTTACAGGTCTGTGAGAGACAGAAATCTTGCTTGTTTGTAGGTGACCAAATACTTATTTTACAGAGGAATTTACCAATTAATTCTTTAAAAATCTTACAATGTGATTTTCTGGATTTCTTTCTTATTATTATTTTAGTCTCTTATAGTTGAGGTATACCTATGATGTAAATTAAGTTCAAGTTTAAGTAGGCTTTATTGTCATTACAACCATATACAGTTAGTACACAGTAAAACGAAACAACGTTCCTCCAGGACCAAGGTGCTACATGCAACATAAATTTACAACATAAATTAACAGGGACACTAAACTAGCTAACCAAGAGGCCTAGTTAACTGGCTAGCAGAGACAGGACAGAGAGACCTAACATAAATTACAACATAAATTAACAAAAACTAACTAGCTAAGTAACATTTTTATAGACAACATAAAGTGCACGTGCAAATGTGCAAACAAGAGCAACAACAAAGTGACAGTGCGCAACCACGACATAACAGAACATCAAATATGGTGTTGAGGTAGTGGGTAAACATAAACATTCCTTAAAACAGCAGCAAGAATTGAGGAATTAGTGCAAAATGTAGTCCAGTAATGATCATTGTGCAAAAGATTGTTAAAAACAGTGAAGCATTTACAGGTTGGTGTGTACGATAATTTGGTGGTGTAGGTCAGTGTGTCTGCACTTGTGTTGATTCGTCAGTCCAGTCCCAATATTTTGAGGTAGTTGAGTTAAGCTGTGTGATAATGTTTGTGTTTGTGTGTGTGAGTGTGTTTGTGTTTATCAGTCCAGTCCCTTTTTGTTGAGGAGACGGATGGCTTGTGGAAAAAAGCTGTTGCACAGTCTGGATGTGTGTGCCCGAATGCTTCGGTACCTTTTTCCAGATGGCATCAGTGTGAAGTGTGTGTAAGAGGGGTGTGTCCGATCAGCCACAATGCTGGTGGCTTTGCAGATGCAGCGTGTGGTGTAAATGTCTTCAATAGAGGAGAAAGAGACCCCGATGATCTTTTCCGCTGTCCTCACTATCCGCTGTAGGGTTTTGCGGTCCGATATGGCACAATTCCAAAACCAGACAGTGATGCAGCCGCTCAGAATGCTCTCGATAGTTCCTCTATAGAAGGTGGTCAGGATCGGTGGTGGAAGCTGGGCCTTCCTCAGTCTTCTCAGAAAGAAGAGACGATGTTTCAATTCAATTCAATTTTATTTGTATAGCGCTTTTAGCAATTTTCATTGCCGCAAAGCAGCTTTACATAGTCAAAAGAATTATTTAAGTTTGTATGAAATGTGAATTTGTATGAATCAAAATGGTCAGTTTGTCCCTGGTGAGCAAGCCGAGGGCGACAGTGGCAAGGAAAAACTCCCTGAGATGGTAATAGGAAGAAACCTTGAGAGGAACCAGACTCAACAGGGAACCCATCCTCATCTGGGTGAAACAGAAAGCAGTAAATGATCTGCATTTATACAGTGTGTAGGGTGGGAGGCAGTTCAGCTATAATAGCTGATGTTAATTGATGTTAATATGGAGTCCAGGTAGTTATTGAAGACCCAGGTAGACTTGTAAGAAGTTCCAGTCATGAACTATCGAACTGTCAAGTCCCCAGAGAAACAGTTGCCAACACCAGTCAAGGCCAGAACCATTTTCTAGGTAGAGAGAATCATTCCCAGACACCAGACGCATCCCAGAGAGACACACGGGGCATCCATGTGACGAGATCTTCAGCCAGAAGCGGGGCACCAGGATGGGTCAGACAGGTCCGGAGGGCAGAGGGAGTCTGGATCACTGGCAGCTCAGGAACGACATGTGTAGCTCGACAGAGAGAGAGAGAAAGAGTGAAAGGGGGGGACAGGAGGAGAGAGGAAAAAGAAAGAGGGGGGAAAAGAGAAGAAGAGGAGAGATGGCAGTTAGGTATGGTCACAGTCACACAATGTATAATGTGAATGTATATTAACTGTAGAGTGCAAGCAGAGACTCCGGCAGGACTAACTATGACAGCATAACTAAAAGGGAGAGCCAGAAGGAAACACAAACATGAGGGCTTCCTGACATGTAAAGCAAACAATCACCTCACCGTCAGCAAACCTGAGTGATCAATGAGAGTGAGGAGGACAGCATCCAAACATACCAGTTCACCATAATACTCTACGTCCATGAGTCCCCCAGATCTGCTCCTTTACCTATGGAAAATCTATTTATAAAAATGCTTGGCTAAATAAATAGGTTTTTATCCTGGACTTAAACACTAAGACTGTGTCTGAGTCCCGAACACTATTTGGAAGACTATTCCATAACTTTGGGGCTTTGTAAGAAAAAGCTCTGCCCCCAGCTGTATTTTTCATAATACGCGGTACTGACAAGCAGCCTGCATCCTTTGATCGAAGTAGGCGTGGCGGATCGTAAGACACTAGCAGTTCGCTCAGGTGCTGCGGCGCGAGACCATTTAATGCTTTATATGTCAAGAGTAGTATTTTAAAATCAATGCGAAATTTCACAGGGAGCCAATGGAGTGAAGATAAGATAGGGGTGATGTGCTCATATCTTCTGGTTCTGGTGAGGACTCTTGCTGCTGCATTCTGGACTAGCTGAAGCTTATTTATGCATCTAGCTGAACAACCAGACAGTAAGGCATTACAATAGTCCAACCTAGAGGTGATAAAAGCATGAACTAGTTTTTCTGCGTCGTTTAGCGACAATAAATTTCTTATTCTGGCAATATTTCTGAGGTGAAAGAATGCTATCCTGGTAATATTATCTACATGTGCTTCAAATGAAAGGCTGGAATCAATAATCACACCAAGGTCTTTCACTGTTGCATTTGATGGAACAGAAAGGCCATCTAAAGTTACGGTGTGATCTAAAATTTTACTCCTAGCTGTATGCGGTCCTATGACTAGAACTTCTGTCTTATCCGGATTTAGCAAAAGGAAGTTAATTAGCATCCAATTTCTTATGTCCTGCACACATTGCTCAATTTTAGTAAGCTGTTTTTTCTCATCAGGTTTTTTTGAGACATATAACTGTGTATCGTCAGCATAACAATGAAAACTAATACCATGCTTACGGATTATGTTGCCCAGAGGAAGCATGTAAAGGGAAAAACTCCACTAGAGAACATGCAGAATAATCACCATTTAAGTCTACATACTGATAACGATGGGTCAGATAGGATCTGAGCCAGGAGAGGGCTGTACCCTTAAATCCCACTACATTTTCTAATCTGTGAAGAAGAATAGCGTGATCAACAGTGTCAAAAGCTGCACTGAGGTCAAGTAATACAAGCATAGTTACACAACCCTGATCAGAGGCCAATAGAATGTCATTTACTACTTTAACGAGCGCTGTCTCTGTACTGTGATGAGGCCTAAATCCTGACTGATACAGTTCATGTATGCCATTTCTATGTATATATGAGCATAGCTGCTCCGCTACTATCTTTTCCAGGATCTTAGAGATAAAGGGGAGGTTTGATATTGGTCTGTAACTGGACAGCTGACAGGGGTCGAGGTCAGGTTTCTTAATTATTGGTTTGATAACTGCTAATTTAAAAGATTTTGGAACATATCCAATGCTGAGTGAAGAATTAATTATTCTCAACAGGGGTTCTATTATTGCTGGTACTATCTGTTTAAGAAAATGTGTCGGTACAGGATCTAATATACAGGTTGATGAATTTGAAGAAGAGATGAGTGAAATTAGTTCATTCTCTTCAAGGGGAGTAAAGTATTCTAGGTTCTGGTCTGACATGGCTAGATTAACATCTGCATCAATTACATTGTTCGGTTTCAAAACCTCAATTTTATGCCTAATATTTACAATTTTATTATTAAAAAAGTTCATGAAGTCCTCACTATTGCATGATGTTGTTGTGGAGATTTCTGCAGTGGTCTTATTTCTGGTTAATTTGGCTACAGCATTAAATAAGAATCTAGGATTATTTTTGTTATTTTCTATAAGAGTGGAGAGATATGTTGATCTAGCTACACTAAGAGCTTTTCTATAGTTCAGGATGCTCTCCTTCCATGCTATTTGAAATACTAGTAATTTAGTTTGACGCCATTTACGTTCTACGTGCTGTTGGGCTTTCTTGTGTAGGGAGCTGGTGTTGAGGGACCAGCTGAGGTCCTTCTCCAGGTGGACACCCAGGAATTTGGTGCTTTCGACGGTTCCCACAGAGGAGCCGTTGATGCTCAGCGGAGAATGGTCGCCTCGTGTCCTCCTGAAGTCAACAACCATCTCCTTTGTCTTGTCAACATTTAGAGACAGGTTGTTGTCTTTACACCAGTCCGTTAGCCTCTGCACTTCCTCTCTGTACGCTGACTCGTCGTTCTTGCTAATGAGACCCACCACGGTTGTGTCATCAGCGAACTTAATGATGTGGTTCGAACTGTGTGTTGCAACACAGTCGTGAGTCAGCAGTGTGAACAGCAGGGGACTGAGCACACAGCCTTGTGGGGCCCCAGTGCTCAGTGTGGTGGTGCTGGAGGTGCAGTTCCCCATCCGTACTGACTGAGGCCTAACCGGTCAGAAAGTCCAGGATCCAGTTGCAGAGGGAGGTGTTCAGGCCCAACAGGTTCAGCTTCCCAATCAGTTGTTGGGGGATAATAGTGTTGAATGCTGAACTGAAATCTATGTACAGCATTCAAACATATTTGTCCTTCTTGTCAAGGTGTGTGAGGGCAAGATGTAGTGTAGTGGAGATGGCGTCGTCCGTTGAGCGGTTAGGACGGTACGCAAATTGCAGTGGGTCCAGTGAGGAGGGCAGCAGGGTCTTTATGTGTCTCATGACAAGCCGCTCAAAGCACTTCATGATGGTGGGTGTGAGTGCAACGGGACGGTAGTCATTGAGACAGGACACAGTAGACTTCTTGGGCACAGGGACGATGGTGGTGGCCTTGAAGCACGTGGGAACGATGGCGCTGCTCAAAGAGATGTTGAAGATGTCGATGTCGAAGACATCTGCCAGCTGTTCAGCACATTCTCTGAGCACTCTGCCTGGGATGTTGTCTGGTCCAGCAGCTTTACGTGGGTTGACTCTGCGAAGAGTTTTCCTCACCTCAGCTGTAGTAAGACACAGCACCTGGTCGTTCGGAGGAGGGGTGGTCTTTCTTGCCGCCACATCGTTCTGCCTGTCAAACCGAGCATAGAAGTTGTTCAGCGCATCTGGGAGGGAGCCGTCACTGTCACAGGCAGGTGATGTCGTCCTGTAGTTTGTGATAGCTTGTAAGCCCTGCCACATGCGCCGTGTGTCGCCGCTGTCCCTGAAGTGATTGTGGATTTTCTGGGCGTGTGCGCGCTTTGCCTCTCTGATGGCCCGAGAAAGTTTGGCCCTTGCTGTTCTGAGGGCCACCTTGTCTCCTGCTTTTTATAGGCCTCTCTCATCATTTTAAGTGGGAGAACTTGCACAATTGGTGACTGACTAAATACTTTTTTGCCCCACTATATATACAACTTGCAACATATCTATAAAGCAGTCTGTGTTTCCAAATTAAAACAAAAAAGTCTTAGTATAATTACACTTTGCACATTCATGTAATTTCTATTTAATTACATTTTAATGTAAATCTGTATATTTGCATATTTGTACATTAATTTTTTTTTTAAACATTGTTGTTAGTGCTATTTTTCCTTTATTGCACTAAAACCTTTTTATGCTCTATGACTGTATATACTACTGTATCTTACCAGTTTAGGACAGGAACAGTCATATAAGCATTTCACTGCATTTCATAATGTATATGGTTGTGTATGTTACAAATGAAAAAAAAAATTCGAAAATGTATACAGTGCTTAGCAAAAGTATTCATACCCCTTGAACTTTTCCACGTTTTGTCACATTTCAACCACAAACGTATGTGCTAGACCTACACAAAGTGAAAGGAAGAGTGGACTCTATTTACTAATTGGGAGACTTCTGAAGGCAATTGGTTCCACCAAACCTTCTCCTGTTGAGACATACTCCCACTTTGTTTTGCTCATTTCAGAAATCTTCTTCTATCTCCTTCGCATCACATCCCACCTGTGGAGCGTATGCACCGATGACATTTATTATCACCCCTTCAACCTCAGTTTCACACTCATCACTCTATCAGACACTCTCCTCCCTTCCACAACACTCTTGGCATACTCATCTTTCAGTATCAGACCTACAGTACACTACTTCTCTTACTGTCTACACCACAGTAAAGCAGATTAAACCCACCCCCAATGTTCTTAGTCTTGCTTCCCTTCCGCTTGGTCTCCGCTACCTTCTTCTGCTCCATCATATCAGCTACGTAGCTCTGTCCCTTTACCACTCATGGTGCCAACATTCGAAGTTCATATTTTACCCTGTACACGTCTCCTCTTTCCTATTTCTCTCTCTCTCTCTCTCTGGACACGTCTGCCTCCTCACTTACTCTTCTTTCTTCTGCCACATCTGGCACATAAATGCGCATAACTTTTATTCTAATCCACATTTGGATTTCATTTATGATGCAGGTTTAACTTCAGGCAGATACTGAAGAACTGCCAAAGTGTCATCAAATTCTGTCCAGCCAATTTTGTGTGATGTTGTAACAACATACAGACAAAAAAATATATAATTTTAATTTATAGAGACCTTTAATGTATAAAACTTTAAATATCATTGAAAGAGTGTCTTTTAATTTTAAAATTAAAAATATAAAAATGTCTCTTCAGTATAAAATGTATTTAAAGGAAGAATAATTATATATATTTTTTGGTATCCGCTGAATCTCAACATACTTAGTGGATGGCTTTGTGTGCAACCAGGAGAGAGACACATGCACGTACACACACCACACACGTGATGAGCCTGAACACACTCTTTGGTTTATTCAAAGGATAGACAGAGTATTTAAGCTTTCAGCCAAATGCCATGTGACACATACATCTGTTACAAAGCTACAAAGCTCATTATCGTTCCGGGCAGAGCGAAGAGAATTAGTCGTATGAAGACTTTGAGACAGACAGAGGACTGGAAGTGCATTAGTATGGGAAGCATTACCATATAAGGAGTGAGGATGTGTTCTGGGCTTGTTTTATGGACATATGTCATAGAACAAAGAGGGGCGTAAGAGATATATTTAGATATATTTCAGTGCTGTAACAAAGAACAACAAGCAAAACTTTGCAAAAGTAACTTCTGAAGCTGTTAGCTGTAAAAAAAATTCACATATATTAAAAAGTCATACGGTTGTCATGAGATGGGGTCGTCATACTGTACCTCACACTGAGGTATCTGAGGTTCGGCATAACTCACCCCGACACTAACACGACCACATGTGTGTATCAGCTCATAATATCTCGACTTGACTCCTACTGTACAGCTGTACGGATGAGGCGCCTGCTAGCCGATACTGTCTGTGTGTAACGTTCAGACTTTAAATGAGAATATAAACATACAGAAACGCACATTAGAGTTTAATAGTGTGTATGGTCGTGGTGCAGAAAAAATCCCCAAAAGATTTGAGGATGCTTAAAAGGTTTAAATGTAGTCACAGATTAAAGTAGCAGCTCTTAAATTAATCGACAGGGGATTGTAATTGGCTTATAATCGATACATACAGAATGACTTGTTTAGTGTTGACTTGAAGATCTGTGAACTACTAAGTACAGTCGCACCTCGGCAGATGAACACCACTTCCTAAATTTTAACACCATGGGTCCCAAGAATGTTAGCAATGACGGTAGCGAGAAGAAAAGAAAGCCACTTTCAGTCTGGTTTTTAAAGCTGGTGCGAAGAGGAAGGTTTAATGTCTATTTGTTTTATATATCACCTTATTTACATATCTTTTCTAAATGTTTAGATTGTTGTAAATTATACTGTTGGAAATGTATATATGTTATGTAATCTATTTGGGTGGCTGGATCGGATTATCTTTGTGAGGTTTGTTATAAAAGTGCATGGCAGGTTCCAAGCTTCTGTACTCACGGGGATCCATGTCGCTGTTAACAGGTGGGAAATCAATTTACAGTATGTATATCAAATTGGGAACTGTAGTGAGTTAAGTAATATGGAAAAAATGTAGTTAAATGATTGCATTAATACATAAAGCATAAACCTGTAATTTACTGTATAGCTGCACTAGTGTCTGTTTATAGCAAATTAGATTTGATTAAGGAAAGAAAAAACAGTATACAGACTTCTTTAGCACGGTGGTGTAATATTTTTATGTGACCCTTATGTATGGAAAATTTCTCAGAGTCATGATTTTATTTCTTGCTAATGAAAAGATACAAAAGATCTTCATTTCCACAGCGCTTAACCACGTATTGGTGCTTACACGGGAACATTAATAAAAGTGTGTGGGAGACTAAATGTCAAAATCTGACCTCGGCGCTGTCTATGCCTGAGCAGAATGTACTAAACATTGAGACTATATATATATATATATATATATATATATATATATATATATATTATTCCTTCTATGCATCAGATTGTTCATGCTGTGAATGTACTCCACAATTAGAGCTTCCTTTGACTGACACAATGCACACAATGTTTTCTCATTAAGCACGCAGTGTGAAGTGTGTGTGAAATACCCGAGACCTTAACTGTGAATTTATGTTTTCCATTCTGGTCCACAGTGACCCTCGGATTTCTTCCAGCTGCCAGAACGGCTATTTAGTGTGTTGAATGCTTGACTGTGAGTGTGTGTTCCTGAGGGTTGGGTTAGAACCCTGGCTCAGCTATTTTTTTTTTAATAAAACAATGCAAAGAAACTATAGTTGAGCGTGATTCAGAACCGAGGCGAGTCATTCACATTCAAAGCGGTACACATTGTGTCCGTGTTACAAAGCACCAGTGCAGCTGATTAGAGTTCTTGGGATGTAAAATGTTAATGAGGCACATAAATAAACTCTTTAAAATCCATATAAGATTGCAGAAGTACCCCAGGGTATGGCGCTCTATAGGTGACCGGCTATGTGGCCCTGTTTCTAGCTATTAGTCACTAAGACAGTCCACTCTCAGACAGACAAACAGTACGGCATCTTGGAGAATAGGAAAGGGATTTTTACCTTCTAGGCATTTCTATGTGTCTATTCCGATATTAAAAGAAGGAAACTAGTAGTAGGAATGAACCAAGTCTAAACTATGAGTGTCTGTTTGCTCCAGTTAAACTCCAGCGCTCTTATGGTATCAAGGTGAGAAAACTACTCGCTCTAAAGGTCGGCCTGTCGGACTAACCACGCATACAGCTCTGGGGGAAAAAAGCAAGATAATCAGGTTTCTTGAGTTTTTTTTCCCCACAGGTCCATGTGTTGGTGAAATGAACCAATTTTTTGTTTCATTTTTTGTAAACAGCTGACAAACAATAATAAATAAAATTCTTCTAAATTCAAAATATAACTATTTTTATTTGATGGGTATATTTAAAGGATATCATCACAACATACTGTATGGAAATAGCCCAAGATCATGCAGTATTTGCAATAACTCAAATAAAACAAAATGCAAATCATCAGTAAACAAATTGTGTTAATGCTTTGGTTTAATAACAGTATTATAATTAGTATTTGGTAAAAGAACTGAAATTTGCAATTACAGCTTTAATGCAATTTGGCGCTCCACTAGTTTTTCACATTGCTGTTGGTTAACTTTATACCTTTTTTTTTTTTTTTGCAGTTGAGCTTTGCATGATGTTTTTCGATCGTCTGAAGTAAGTTGCAGTGTACAGTATATTCTAAATTACTTTCTATCACAATTGGACTATTAGAATTTTTTATAAATCATTACAATAATTTCTGACGTTCCAATCTGATTAAAGAGAAGGTCAACTTAGTGAATGTAAAGTTTTGGAATTCTTATGCAGTCCCCTACATACGAACATTCGAGTTACTAACTTTGGAAGATACGAACATGTGTTCGCGCATGTTTAATCAAGGAAGTTAAATCACATGTTCATATACATTGTCACGTGTGTGTATCCAGGATGTAAGTGAATGTAAAAGCAGGGTAGATGAAGATGGTACTGCTAAGAAGCGCCAAGCAATAATGATGGAAACAAAAGTGAAGATAATTGAGAGAATGGAGGGAGGTGAAAAGATGGCAGGCACCACTCCATCTTTTAACACGAATCCTTTAACCATCGGCGCAATTCTAAAGAATGAGAACAAGATAATGTAACATGTTAGTTTTATACTGTGGATAGCAAATTGTGTTATTATCCCAGTACCTAGACAATGTTTGTTGGACATACAAACAAACTGCACTTACGAACATCTCTCAGAATGGAACTCGTTCGTATGTTGGGGACTTACTGTACAATAAATTAAAGCTGAAATAAATTCACTTTCAAATAACATCTGATGTAAATAAGCCCTAACGAACCTCTCAAATAAAAATTAACAGAAATGTGTAAAGCTGTGAAAAACTGAGATAAAATCTTTTTGGACAAGGTGAACACTACAGTATATACGCCTGTAGCTTCAAGAGCAAGTAGAAAGAACATTAAATATTGTAGAACATCCAGAAGTATTTTCTTACAAGTCAAACTTTCAGGCCACTCGAGTATGACTCTCTTGTACTTCAGATGACACGAGCACTTAGATGGATGACTCAGTGCAAGACTCGTAAAAAAGGCATGAAAAGAAAAAGCATGAAATGAAAAGGCAAGTATGAACTCTGCATGTGGTTACATGACTACTTAAAAGGTAGGGGACAAAAGCAGAGGATTGAATTTTAACAAAAAGGTAAAAAAAAAACAGAAATCACGCAGTCAAAAAAATGTATACTTACATAATCATCTAAAAGTGCTTTTTCAAAGCCCACCCAGCCCTTCATTATTTCTGGATCCAGTGCATTGCTGTATCGGCTCTGAGTGATTCCTTTCCTCCCTTTTCCTGCCCGTGACATTTTCGCCGTGTGCGTCATGCCCCGGCGCGCAGCTCTTCTCACAAAGACAAACTCCATACTGGCAGTAAATAATAATGGCATGAAATCAATTTCAAGAACAAATAAAAGGCCATGACAAGTCTAAGTGTGCAGGACACCTTCCGGAAATAATGAGAGGGGTAAAAATAAATAAATAAATAAATAAATAAAAAGAGTGTGAGGGAGAAAGACAGAACAAAAATAATGAAATTAATAAATAAATTAATATTTATTAAAATAATCAGCTGGCTTACAGATTTCTAGTTAACAATAAAGAAAAATGACGTAGACCAGAGGAATGGGTTTGAACTAATTATTGACTAAAGCGTTCCAGGAACACTGAAGAGCGGGAAATGTTTGCATAATAAAAAGCTCTCAAGATAAACCAGTTCTCCTCGGAATGGGACAACAAAAACAGTTACGATGCAGATTGCAATGTTTTTCTCTTTCTTCTCCCATTAGGAGTCTCCACAGCATGACATGACTAGCCCGTATATTTGACTTGGCAAAGGTTGTTATGCTGGATGCACTCCTTGGCACAATTCTCCCCATTTAAAGTGCACTAAGTGTGTAATAGCTTGTGCAACCCCCAGTGGGGCCTAAGCCCGGGCCACGGTGGTGAGAGTGCCAAATGCTGGCCTCCAGTCCACCAGGGAACCTAGTAACGCAGTCTGTATATAAAGCAAGCTTCATATTCATTATTCTTTTAAAAAACATTTCAGACTAGACAAACTCAACTCCGCAGTCTACGGCACAGTTAAACAAGATGTAAATCAAATCCTTAACATACAGTAGTGAAGTTCTTCATGACCAGCCCTGCAGCATTCTCATAAGTAATGTTGAAAAACCTCACAGACGGCGCTGTGTGCATCACATCCTTCATCCCTGGAGGGCCACTTACTGTACTGTACTGAGCCAGAAGGAGTGCACTGCTGATGGACATGAGCTTCCACACTGCATGTGAACATGTGCTCCCACTTCCTGTACATCAATGCTACTGTACGTACGTTGATATGATGGTTTAAAGAATATTCTGTTTTGTAAATTCTAACAATTTCAACTTCTCAAAAGATGATTTGCCTTTTGTATGACTTTTTCATATTGAATTTGTTCAATTAACAGCTTTCTAGTATGCACGGGTCTCATCCCTGGCAGCCGGTTAGCAGGATTACAATGACTTTACCAATGATAACTTTGTTACGAATAAATTGTTGGCACTTATTCCTTTTTTAAAGTTTTTTTTTGTCTGTGTTTGTTTGATTAGATTTGTTTTTCAAGTCTTTAAACATAATGTGGGGCTAGCGTATGCTATAATGTTGTAAATTCTAAGAGTCTGATGATTTGCCTCATCCACCTCCTTTCTTACCCTGATGAAGCCATCTCTCTGGAGCGGGGAGAATCTGGACTCATCAGACCACATGACCTTTTCCCAATGCTCTACAGTCCATTTTTTATGCTTTCTAGCAAACTGAAGTGACACAACTGTTTAATCCCAATCCCTTGTTCTCCTCATATTGTGTATGTGGAATTGCTCCTAATTCCCCCATTAGGACTGTCTAATCATTTTGATTTAAACACATTTTTCACATTTCATAAAAAAATTCCATAACTTTCTTTTGAATTTGTAAGCTGCTTTGTGACAATGACCATTGCTAAATGTGCTATACAAATAAAATTTAATTGAATTAAATTAAATATTAGACATAGCGATGGGCCCTACTGTTTATTATAATAATAATAATTATTATTATTATTATTATTATTATTATTATTATTATTAGAATTATTAGAATTATTATTATTATTATTATTATTATTATTATTATTATTAGAATTATTATTCTTATTCTTATTATTATTATTATTTCACTAAGATTTAATTGATTTCCCATCGTGCTTATTCAGGATGTTTTTTCTGACCACATTTCTTCCTCGAAGATGATCGGTCAACACTATCTTCCCAGGTTTTAATAATGTGTTTTACGGTTCCTAACACAATTTAAGTAGCTTCAGCAAAGTTGTTTTCTTTGCTTAATGCAGAACAATAATTTGTCCTTCTTGAAACAGAGTAATGTCTTTGCCACAAGGGCGGGATATGTCTTTTGTCAGAGTTGTTTAAGAAATGAGAAGTGATTTATAAAGAAGTGCATAAGTTAGGGTTAATCAACTCGTTACACCTGAACCATATTAATCACTGCAGTAATTTCTGGTAAAAAAAAATGGAAGTCTTGCAGCTACTTGTTTAGTTAAATCCAAAGTTCCAGGTGGTGGTGTTTTGTTTGGGTTTTTTTTTGGCAAAATGCTGAATCAAATCACAGCCATTTTTGCAGACTAGACAACACCTGTTCAAGAATTACAGCCTGATAGGTTAAATTAATAGTGATACAACCACAAGGTGTGTAATGTACATAAAAGTACATAAAAAATGCATAAAAATAACAAAATGGAGAAAACAACAGTCTTGTACTAAAGCCTAGCCTTTACCCAATATTGGTGGAAAGAGTTCTGGTGTAGAGACACCGTTATCCCGAGTCATTACAGCTAAAACAGCCCTGCTGAGAGTTTCACTTAGTTACACAGCAGTATCAGGGAACATAAAACCTGTTTATGACTGTAGCACGGGTTCAGTCAATTCACCTAAGCTTTCTGGACTTAAAACTCCCACAACTCCTAACAAAACACGAACCAAACATTCTGGGAAGTCCATCATCAGTATGTTGTTTTTCTCTGTTTAGCCCCATGGCAACATTAATGGTTAATGAGGGTTCTTGCTGTTCTCACTCATTCTTTTATAAAGGACTGTGAAAAAGATTCGAGCCTCCTTCATTTCTTCATTTATTACTTCCAAAGCTCCAGACTTTTTTGTATTACTCCAGGCTTCCTGAATGACTTTTTTTTTTTTGTCTCTCATCATTTTTAGTCCAGTCCCTGTACCTCAGCTGTTTCAAAGGAAGGTTTTTTTGTTTGTTAAGCCGTAAAGTGACCTATAAATCATTCAAGCATTAAAAAAAAAACATCTAACCTAAGGCATGAACCAGTGAGTGACAGGTGCAGATGATGATGCTGGTGATTAGTTACACTGCTGATGATGAACGCTGAGTGGTTGGAACAGACGAGAGGGGAAATGAGGTCGCTGCTGAGGTTATTACATTATAAAAAATTAATTTTAAATCGTATCTTTAGGCAGTTTGCAGCATGTCGCAGTAAAACATTTGTCATTTAATCTATATCACTTAAGTTTTTTTTTTTTTTTTTAATGAAGAAATAGGAAGGGGGCACTACAGACTTTTTGCAATACTGCATATTTATAATATTGCCTGGGATTAATGTACAACAGAAATTCAGAAACGGAATAATATTTTATATCTTTTAAGTATACATTTTAGGTTTTTAGGGTGGAATAAATGTATTCAGAGACATTAGAGAGTGTGTGCAGTCATGTGACCAGAGGTTGCCATTCTGCTATTTTGACAGTCAGGTGACTTCTAGCCGCCAGGGTTCTTGTGATAGCACAAGCGATAAACATAGCAGCTTTTTTTATTTAAAAAATTACAAGCCACCTGAACATAGTTCAGAAACAGAGATATGAATCCGAACTCTGCAGATTTCACTTATCAGACCCCCACAGTGAGCTACATGTGCTGTTTACAAGCTTGAGGACTGATGAATGTGTGCCAACTCACTAACTTAACTTATCTGTAAAGGGTAGTAAGCTTTATGATAAATATTTAATGTAGCATTGCTTTTGGTATGTATAGAACTGGGACTTGAACTGTTCCTTGTTTGATAGACACCTTCAATACTCAATTATTCAACTGTAACATTTGACTACTTGTATACACTCACTTCATTAAGTACACTTTGCTAGTACTTTACTAGTTTGGACCCATTTTGCCTTCAGAACTTATAGATTCCACAAGGTGCTGGAAACATTCCCTATAGACTTTGCTCCATATTGACAGGACGGAATCACACAGTCGCTGCAGATCATTCGGCTGCACGTCCATGATGTGAATCTCTTGTCCCACCACAACCCAAAGGTGCTCTATTGGATCGAGATCTAATGACTGTGTGAGTACAGTGACCTCATTGTCATGTTCGAGAAACCAGTTTAAGGACCAATACTCAAGTGGACGTTGTCATTTAAACCATGCTTAGTTGGGGCCCAAAGTGTGCCAATAAAATTTCTTTACACCATTACACCACCAGCAGCCTAAACCACTGATACAGGATGGATCCATGCTTTCATGGTGTTTAAGTCAAATTCTGTCCCTGCCATCCGAATGTCCCAGCAAAAATCGAGTCTCATCAGACCAGGTAAGGTTTTGGTGAGCCCATGCGAATTGTTGTGCCAGTTTCCTGTTCTTAAAGTAGCTGACATGAGTGGTGTGGTCCGGTGTGGTCTTCTGCTGCTGCAGCACATCTGCTTAAAGGTTTGATGAGATTCTCTTCAGCACACTGTACCTCTGCTGTAACGAGATGTTATTTGAGTTACTGTTGCCTTTTTATCAGCTTGAACCAGTCTGTCCATTCACCTCTGACCTCTTGCATCAACAAGGTATTTTCACCCGGAGAACTGCCCTCACTGGATATTTGCTCATTTACTGACCATTCTCTGTATACCCTAGAGATTGTTGTGTGTGAAAATCCCAGTAGATCAGAAATTTCGGAAGTACTTAGACCAGCACATCTGGCACCAACCACCATGCCACGTTCAAAGTCACTTATATCCCCCAGAGTGTGTTCTCTTTGAACTTCAGCAGATCGAGTTGCATTGAGTTGCTTCAGTGCTGATTGGATATTTGTATTAATGGACAGTTGGAATGGTTGTACCTAATAAAGTGGATGGTGAGTGTATATTATGATGCACACCTGACATAAATATTTGCTGCAAAGTCCAGTATGCTCTGCCCTGTTATGAGCTGTGGTCTGGTTCAATCGCAGCAGGGTGCATTTATTTGTTCCTCTGTTAGCAATATCAGTATGTGCAACACTTCTCCATAATTTATGGTTTTGTAGATATAAAGCTAGCAATAAGATTGAATGAATAGTATGGTGGCGACCAGAAAGATTGCTGGAAGGCTAAACACTGACATTGTTCTGCTTTTTCTTTTATGTGTCTTCCACATTTCCTCTAGCCTGTGTTAAATTTCCTAGTTTTTTCCCTCTATCTTTTCTTTCTGAGAGGTTTTTCATACCGTATGTACTTAGGAACTGAACCAGGACTTTACTACTTTACTTTTTCTGTGATAAACTAGAGAACATTCTATACTCCATCATGCATGTGTGTATACAGTATGTGTGTTCTCGCCTGGTCAGCATGTGTGTCGGAGTCGGCCAGTAAGCGTATCGAGATCATCAATCGATTCTTCCCTTATTTTTCTTTTTTTACCATAACAGACGTCAAGTGCAATCACTTCAAATAAGTTTATATTCAAAATTACAAATTTGACTGTGTATTAGGCAATTTTGCTTAATGGATGTATTTTGTAAGTGTAAAGTAAGCTAGGCTAAATTATGGTTGCTACATGAGATTTACAGGAAAAAAAATATTTTAATTGAAATACTTAGAAGAACAGTCACCATGGCTGGAAAGTAACCAGCCACTGCCTGAACATCCAGGACTCCTTCCCAGTCAGGATCCACTTCACTTTATTTCACTACGCCATCACTTGCCATTCTTGTGCCCTCATGCTTGACACTGCTTTTAACCCTCTCCTGGATAATCTCACACTTGTACTTTCAATCTTTATTTCCTTTTCTAAATTCTCCTTTTTTACCTTTAAAAAAAAAAAAAAAAACTCTTTCCCCCCTCGCTTCGTGTCTGTGGTCAAAGATTTTGGAATAAAATGAGTTTTTCAGACTGTAACCACAGTAAAACAGTAATTCAGGGATCGTGATCAGGTATATGGCAAAATTAATGTAGACGTTTATTTATCACAATCAAATGTGCTTCCATTCCGTATTTAGTCTTTGCTCTTACAGCCACTCCTCTTCTTTAATGCAGAATTTCCACCTGAAGGAAAGTGAGAGCCAGGCTCTTATTTTGACCTTCTGCTCTTCAAAGCCCATTTTATTTCTTGAAAAAAAAAAACAATCATGCTGCACAATGCTATTAAAGTAGTGAAGGAAAGAATAAAGCATGTCCACATATTGAGCAAAGACAAAAGGCAGGAAAAAGATTTTTGGCAGGATGACAGAAAGACAAAGCCCCAGTTACGGTGTTCATCATAAATAAAAAAGAGAAATCTTGTAAACATTGTGAAACTTCGTCTGGACAAGGCTGATAATCTGTAATCTCATATATCATTTATAAGTAACTTTACAAGATTTCCTTGTTTTCTTTTTTCTCCCTGAGAGGTCATGCAGTCAGACAGTCGAGGCAGTAAAAGCAGATGTTGGTGCTGGAAGAGATTTGCCCAGTGTAGCTGAGTGTGAAGCTCCTTCTACCAGAAAATCCGGGTGCTTTAGTATCAGAAGAAGCACAGTGCATTTCAGTACAGCAGAGAGAGAGAGAGAGGGAGAGGGAGAGAGAGAGGGAGAGGGAGAGAGAGATGGACAGAAACTGCTTCTTAAAACTGGTGAGGTGGTCTTTTTAGGATTCAATGAACAGAGAGTTTCTCCCAGTAGCTCTAAAAAACGTCTATATTTATTTCCGTACAGCTGCTTTGCTATAATGTGATGTCCAGCACTTTGTATTTACGTTGAAAAGGAAATTCAAATTGACTTGAAATTAAATCTGATGCCCTGCTCTCCATGATGGTTGGAGTTCACCAAGTAACATGTAATTCAGACCTTGTGTCCAAGCAGGATTTTTTCTGTAGACTTCATCGCATTAAATTAACAATCACCTCAGCACTATTTTTTTTTCTTATTTTAACAACAAACACAAACATAGTTTCATGACCAGTCTTGTATATTATTTCTATGTACGATTACCTTTTAAGCACACAATTTTCTTTTTATTACTTTGCTGTGACTCTTTTGCTTGTTTTTTTTTTTTTTTTGGTTTTGTTTGTTTGTTTGTTTAATCTTTCATGTAGTATAAATGCAGTGTGTATAAAAGTATGTAATAATTGTGTGTATAATGGTCCCCATTCTGGTCAGTCTTTATAGTAGTTGATTTGTACACTGGGACTCAGTCATGTTGGAATAAAAAAGGCCCTTCCTCAAACTGTTCCCAAACAAAGTTGCATAAAAGCATTGCGTTGTCCAGGATGTCTTGGTTTGCTGAAGCATTAAGATTGCATGACTGGGGATAAGGGGCCTGATTAAAACACCTGAATTCAATAATTAACAGGCTTGGCCAAATACTTTTGGTCATATCATGTGTATATATACAGGGTGCCAATCTATTGCAGAACACGCACACACACCTTTCATTTATTTATTTTGGTAAAAAGTAATATACAGAATAAGTTTATCACAAACATTACTAGAATTAACCAGTCCCTAACTTTTTTTTATGCACCTTTCTATTTAGATTTTTATTCTAGATTTTCTTTTTTTTTTTTTTTTTTTTGTAATTGTGATATATTCTGTTGTTTTGTTTGTTTGTTTGCTTGTTTTGGTCATAAAATATAAAAATCATTTCACTGCACATTGTATTTTGTGTGTGTGTGTGTGTGTGTGTGTGTGTGTGTGAGAGGGGGAGAGAGAGAGAGAGAGAGAGAGAGAGATAAATAAATAAATAAATAAAATTTGGAGATTAAATTAGAAACTAGAGAGGTACATTTCCTGAAGAAAATGTGAGTGGTGCTTGCCGTGGCGAAACACTGGCCCTTCATATCTCTACGACAATGGGATCTTGATAGCAACATGCTAATATAGCTAGCATCAAGCTAGCACCATGCTAATCAGCTAAACATCATGCTAATTACACTAGCATGATGCTAGGAACATTCTATACATGTTATTAGCGAAAAGTTAGCATAATGCTAGCAACATGCTAATAGCGTTAGCATCATGCTAGCGATGTGCCGATGAAATTAGCATAATGCTAGCAAGATGCTAATTTTGTTAGCATCATGCTAGCAAAATGCTAATCGCGTTAGCATCATGCTAACAGCACGCTAATGAGGGTGCTAGGGGGCGTGGCTT
The DNA here is from genome assembly GCF_024256425.1 of Clarias gariepinus. Lineage (NCBI taxonomy): Eukaryota > Metazoa > Chordata > Actinopteri > Siluriformes > Clariidae > Clarias > Clarias gariepinus. Next base: position 38,511,814 of record NC_071106.1, read on the forward strand.
ATGAGCATGATGATACATGCAAAAGAGTGTCTCTACGACAGTCGGTTCCACAGTTGAATCAATGTTAAGTCTGTGGGTGGTTAATTGCCCCCTGCGGGGGCAATTAACCACCCACCCCTTAAAAAGGTCACAGCACCCCGTTCCCAAAGATGGGCCGCACGGTTTGACACCTCACTCATGGGACTCAGTCAAAGTTGGTCTCAATGTTAAGTCTGTGGGTGGTTAATTGCCCCCTGCGGGGGCAATTAACCACCCACCCCTTCAAACAGTCAGAGCACCCTACTCCCGAATAAGCCGCACGGTTTGACACCTCATTCATGGGTCTACGACGAACGGTGCGGGACTCAGTCAAAGTTGTTCTCAGTGTTAAGTCTGTGAGTGGTTAATTGCCCCCTGCGGGGGCAATTAACCACCCACCCCTTTAAACAGTCAGAGCACCCTACTCCCGAATAAGCCGCACGGGTTGACACCTCATTCATGGGTCTACGACGAACGGTGCGGCACTAGTAATTTTTTTAAATTCCCATTATAAGTCAATGGGCAAAGTCGCCAAAATCCCCATTCAAATTCTATGGGGCAACTTTGGGGACCTCTCTTGCCCCGGGGGTCGAACGTATCCCCCTGTGCGGGGTATCTTCTGACACAGGCTGCAAACCTCTGCAAATGTGGTAAATTTGACGTCTCTACAAAATTCACTCTTTGCGCTACAATCCGTCAAAGTTGGTCTCAATGTTAAGTCAATGGGATTTTTAGGGCGGTTAATTGCCCCCTGCGGGGGCAATTAACCGCCCACCCCTTAGAAAAGTCATAGCACGCCATTCCCGTATAGGCCGCACGATTTGACACCTCACTCAGGGGTCTACGACAAACGGTGCGGGACTAGTTACGCGCCGAACTTTTGTACGGAAGAAGAATAAAAATTATAATAAAAAACTAGAGAGGTACATTTCCTGAAGAAAATGTGAGTGGTGCTTGCCGTGGCGAAACTCTGGCCCTCCATATAACTCTGGCCCTCCATATCTCCACGACAATGGGATCTTGATAGCACCATGCTAATATAGCTAGCATCAAGCTAGCACCATGCTAATCAGCTAAACATCGTGCTAATTACACTAGCATGATGCTAGGAACATTCTATACATGTTATTAGCGAAAAGTTAGCATAATGCTAGCGACATGCTAATAGCGTTAGCATCATGCTAGCGATGTGCTGATGAAATTAGCATAACGCTAGCAAGATGCTAATTTTGTTAGCATCATGCTAGCAAAATGCTAATCGCGTTAGCATCATGCTAACAGCATGCTAATGAGGGTGCTAGGGGGCGTGGCTTATGAGCATGATGATATATGCAAAAGAGTGTCTCTACGACAGACGGTTCCACAGTTAAATCAATGTTAAGTGTGTGTGTGGTTAATTGCCCCCTGCGGGGGCAATTAACCACCCACCCCTTAGAAAAGTCACAGCACCCCGTTCCCTAAGATGGGCCGCACGGTTTGACACCTCACTCATGGGACTCAGTCAAAGTTGGTCTTAATGTTAAGTCTGTGGGTGGTTAATTGCCCCCTGCGGGGGCAATTAACCACCCACCCCTTCAAACAGTCAAAGCAGCCTACTCCCGAATAAGCCGCACGGTTTGACACCTCATTCATGGGTCTACGACGAACGGTGCAAGACTCAGTCAAAGTTGTTCTCAGTGTTAAGTCTGTGGGCGGTTAATTGCCCCCTGCGGGGGCAATTAACCACCAACCCCTCAGAAAAGTCACAGCACCCTGTTCCCGAAAATGGGCCGCACAGTTTGACACCTCACTCATGGTACTCGGTCAAAGTTGGTCTCAATGTTAAGTCTGTGGGTGGTTAATTGCCCCCTGCGGGGGCAATTAACCACCCACCCCTTCAAACAGTCAGAGCACCCTACTCCCGAATAAGCCGCACGGTTTGACACCTCATTCATGGGTCTACGACGAACGGTGCGGGACTCAGTCAAATTTGTTGTCAGTGTTAAGTCTGTGGGTGGTTAATTGCCCCCTGCGGGGGCAATTAACCACCCACCCCTTCAAACAGTCAGAGCACCCTACTCCCGAATAAGCCGCACGGTTTGACACCTCAGTCGTGGGTCTACGACGAACGGTGCGGGACTCAGTCAAAGTTGTTGTCAGTGTTAAGTCTGTGGGTGGTTAATTTCCCCCAGCGGGGGCCATTAACCACCCACCCCATCAAACAGTCAAAGCACCTTACTCCCGAATAAGCCGCACGGGTTGACACCTCATTCATGGGTCTACGACGAACGGTGCGGGACTCAGTCAAAGTTGTTCTCAGTGTTAAGTCTGTAGGTGGTTAATTGCCCCCTGCGGGGGCAATTAACCACCCACCCCTTTCAACAGTGAGAGTACCCTACTCCCGAATAAGCCGCATGGTTAGACACCTCATTCATGGGTCTACGACGAACGGTGCGGGACTAGTAATTTTTTTAAATTCCCATTAAAAGGCAATGGGCAAAGTCGCCAAAATTCCCATTCAAATTCTATGGGGCAACTTTGGGGACCTCTCCTGCCCCGGGGGTCGAACTTATCCCCCTGTGCGGGGTATCTTCTGACACAGGCTGCAAACCTCTTCAAATCTGGTAAGTTTGATGTCTCTACAAAATTCACTCTCTGCGCTATAATCCGTCAAAGTTGGTCTCAATGTTAAGTCAATGGGATTTTTGGGGCGGTTAATTGCCCCCTGCGGGGGCAATTAACCGCCCACCCCTTATAAAAGTCATAGCACCCCATTCCCGTATAGGCCGCACGATTTGACACCTCACTCAGGGGTCTACGACAAACGGTGCGGGACTAGTTACGCGCCGAACTTTTGTACGGAAGAAGAATAATAAAAAAAATAATAATAAGTTTGCAAGATAACAATAGTGATGCTTTGCAAGCACCACTAACTAGAGAGGTACATTTCCTGAAGAAAATGTGAGTGGTGCTTGCCGTGGCGAAACTCTGACCCTCCATATCTCTACGACAATGGGATCTTGATAGCAACATGCTAATATAGCTAGCATCAAGCTAGCACCATGCTAATCAGCTAAACATCATGCTAATTACACTAGCATGATGCTAGGACCATTCTATACATGTGATTAGCGAAAAGTTAGCATAATGCTAGCGACATGCTAATAGCGTTAGCATCATGCTAGCGATGTGCTGATGAAATTAGCATAAAGCTAGAAACATACTAATTTTGTTAGCATCATGCTAGCAAAATGCTAATCGCGTTAGCATCATGCTAACAGCATGCTAATGAGGGTGCTAGGGGGCGTGGCTCATGAGCATGATGATAAATGCAAAAGAGTGTCTCTACGACAGTCAGATCCACAGTTAAATCAATGTTAAGTCTGTAGGTGGTTAATTGCCACCCACCCCTTAGAAAAGTCACAGCACCCCGTTCCCGAAGATGGGCCGCACGGTTTGACACCTCACTCATGGGACTCAGTCAAAGTTGGTCTCAATGTTAAGTCTGTGGGTGGTTAATTGCCCCCTGCGGGGGCAATTAACCACCCACCCCTTCAAACAGTCAGAGCACCCTACTCCCGAATAAGCCGCACGGTTTGACACCTCATTCATGGGTCCACGACGAACGGTGCAAGACTCAGTCAAAGTTGTTCTCAGTGTTAAGTCTGTGGGCGGTTAATTGCCCCCTGCGGGGGCAATTAACCACCCACCCCTCAGAAAAGTCACAGCACCCTGTTCCCGAAAATGGGCCGCACAGTTCGACACCTCACTCATGGTACTCGGTCAAAGTTGGTCTCAATGTTAAGTCTGTGGGTGGTTAATTGCCCCCTGCGGGGGCAATTAACCACCCACCCCTTCAAACAGTCAAAGCAACCTACTCCCGAATAAGCCGCACGGGTTGACACCTCATTCATGGGTCTACGACGAACGGTGCGGCACTAGTAATTTTTTAAAATTCCCATTATAAGTCAATGGGCAAAGTCGCCAAAATCCCCATTCAAATTCTATGGGGCAACTTTGGGGACCTCTCTTGCCCCGGGGGTCGAACTTATTTCCCTGTGCGGGGTATCATCTGACACAGGCTGCAATCCTCTTCAAATGTGGTAAATCTGACGTCTCTACAAATTTCACTCTCTGCGCTACAATCCGTCAAAGTTGGCCTCAATGTTAAGTCTATGGGATTTTTTGGCCGGTTAATTGCCCCCTGCGGGGGCAATTACCCGCCCACCCCTTATAAAAGTCATAGCACCCCATTCCCGTATAAGCCGCACGATTTGACACCTCACTCATGGGTCTATGACAAACGGTGCGGGACTAGTTACGCGCCAAACTTTTGTACGGAAGAATTTTGCAAGATAACAATAGTGATGCTTTGCAAGCACCACTAATTAAAATGTGAATACCGGGAATCACTTAGGCCTATTTGTTTGTTTGCTTGTTTGTGTTTACCTTTTTTTAATATAACTAAAACAGATATTCTCTGCATTAACCAACCCACAGGTGAAAGACTTCATTTAAAGAATGATAATTGCATTATTGTGGTTTAACATTAAAGGCTGTATTTACTAACAGGAAGCTAATTACAGGCTATTTAGCCAAGAAGTGATTCAGATAAACACACATGAACCTAATTAGTACAGCATGTGTCTCACTCTCAGCAAACAAAGTGAAACTGGCAATATTTAGAAGTCTGTATAATTGAATTAATTACTGCAAAATTACACCAATGTGCATTAATCCAGATGAATGTAGCCATCAAACTTTTATTACAAGATATATCAAGGAGTTCAGGGAGCAGTCAGTGTGTGTTCAGTGTTTTAAACTAACATACTGTACCAACCCAGTGGCATTTATTACAAGTATTCCTTATACTAGATAATATATTATATATAAGATATTAGCATTTTTTATGAATTTATGAACACTGCTCCAATAATGTACACTGGAGAGTAAAATAGCTTTCTGCAGTGTGTGAGCTTAAAATCCTCTTTTTAAACAGCTTTATTTGAAAATCAACTAGAAATAATTGTGGTGATCCAACTCGAAATCTGCCATCTCCACTACTCATCCTCGAGGACCCTGGGGGTGTCAGGCCAAAATTGAGTCTGTCTCACCGGTTTTAGTGAATCAATCCGGGAGCACGATGATAGAAAATGGCTATGATAGTATCCTAATTTCGGACAAAAAAAACAAAGTTTACACTCCAAGAAAGTGGGAAACAGCTGACAAAATGGCGTCCAGGACTCCCCTCGCGATTTAAAGGCGCAGAGACAACACTGGTACATTTCACATGTAAACAACACCTCATGTAAAACCTTGTATTGCGAGGATGAACCTATATTTTTCATTCTAAGTAAAGTCAAAACCCATGCATGTGTGCATGTGTGTGTGTGAGTCTGTGTGTGTTTGTGTGTGTGTTAGGTTATTTAGTTTTATTTTTACCTCATATTGTCTATTAATTATTTTTTTATTCATAATTTGGGGGGTTCTAATCATTAAAGTTTCTATTATTTCTTTTGATGAAATTTGCTCTGAGACAACTGGCGTCAGGTAATTTTGACCACATGATGGCAGTGTTGTGAAAGGGGACAGATTTAGTCAAGCGGATTGATATGCTTTACATTATATATTAGTGTCAAAGGCGTATAAGACTTACATTGAACTTACAAGCAAATCAGACTTACAAACATGCTCCTGGAATAGAACTTGTTCATAAGTAGGGGACAACCTGTACAGTGCTACAGTAGCAAAAAGAAAAGAGCAGCTGGTGTCAGGTAAAGTATATATATATATATATATATATATATATATATATATAAAGGGAGTGTGATATATACATCTGGGAGTGTGATATGTGCCAATAATTTATTCCAAATAGTTCAGTTTCTATTTAGATGGCTTGATCCTCTGATGTACTCTTGTACCGGGCTTGCAGTGATACGTGCAAATATCAATATTTCACTGAAATCAGCATCATGGTTTTTAAACCGACAAGGAACTTAATTTTTTTAAATAACTTTTAAAAGCCGTTCAGTGTTACTGGTTTTCAATGTACCATATTTTTTTTTCCGGATCTTCAAAGGGGTATTGTAGAAATACATCAATGACAGCCTCCATTTTTCTCTTCTCCTTTAGTTTTCCCCTTTTTACAATTTTACTAGTGATTTCCTTTGTGCCACTTCCCTGAAAATAACCCAAATGCACTGCATTTTCAGCTCCCAAAGCTGAAGCCCCAAAGCCCTGCTGTGTTTTACTGTTTCCACAGAACCGGTGTACTAGTGTATTCCCTCATCCCCACTCTGATGTTGATGCCTAGTTGCTTTGTCCTTGTTTTATTGCTTGTTGCAAAATATAGCAAATAATAAAAGGTAAAAGGAGCAAATATCAAATTAATATCAGAAGCAGGATGGGAATTACATTAGAGCCAGTTAATCAACTCTTCTGCTGATAAAGTACATCTCTTAGCATATGCTCAGTGTCATTAAACTAATTATAAAACTCTTCCTGGAAATCTTAGTAGAATCAGTTTACATATAACTGAAGGTAAATAAAAGTTAAAAGAGCTACTTATGAGTTGGATGACCCTCAATGATTTAGATTTTTCAATGTCTACCGTATGTCTTTCTTTGGGTCAGTGGTGGCTTAAGTGATTAAAGCTCTGGGTTACTGATCAGAAGGTCAGAGGTTCGAACCCCACCCGAGACCCTTGATGTACCCTTGAGCAAGGTGCTTAACCTTATCTGCTCCAGGAGGTGCTGTATCCTGACTGATCCTGGGATATGCGAGAAAATCACTTCACTGTGCTGTAATGAACATGGGACAAATAATGTTGTCTATTTTCTACACATCATGGTGTAGACACAGTTGACAACCCTGTCGCGGACATTCCTCCTCAAGAAAAATCTGGAACCTCTGAGTTAATTGTAATAATCTGTATTTGAAAATGAGGATTGACTTTAGCAGCTGTGTAACCTGACTTTAATACTTTGAACTTTGATAAAATTTTGGACAAATCGATGCAACTTTTTGCCTTCAGTTCCTAACTTTAAGTGCATTTTTTTTTGTGCTATTTTTTAACAGCATGCAACTTTCCAGACTCCATCAGGACTTAATGGGTTTTGATGTCCGCCTGAATGCTTTGCTGAAAGATCTGTATTCAGAGCGTTTGCAGTCTGCAAGAGCCATTAAAGGCCATCAGAATGGATGACTGAAAGTGGAAATCCCCAGGTGGACCAAGGAACTCAAGCGTTACTCATTGGATCTTTGTCTTCTAGCCTGGCTCTGCACATCTGTAATGCTCTAAAGAAATCAAATGTCCTGTCAGAGGATGTCGAACCTCGGGCACTTAAGTCTGGAATAGAAAGTTCACTGACTTATGGTTCAAGTTAGGTGCATGGATTTATGGCTGTGCTCTGACCCCTGTATTGAACTTCCAGCTTGCCGTTGGTGTTTTCCTACTCTGGTGAGTGATTAGCAATTGTCTGTCACGCCTACATCACAGAGGGATTGAGCTAGTGCAAAGAAAAGCAAAAACACTAACAGTCTGGGTTTAATTTTAGCCTAAAAAATAAAAGTATAAGACCATTGTGAGAATGCAGCATAGAACTATCAGAGATGTTCCTAAAAATATTGTAATGGAGGTCCAGAATGCAATGCACTGCTAGTTAGCAAGTCATGAGCTGACAACCACGATGGCGATGGAGTTGATGGCTGTATTTCACAAATACGGTGAAATCTAAGGCATCGGAAGCTGATCTGTTTGAACAAAGTGTACAGATGAAGAAGTGAAAGAGCACTCTCTTTATGTATGTTTAACCAAAGGGGGGTAGTAACGAGTTACATTTACTCCGTTACATTTACTTGAGTAACTTTTGGAAAAAAATAACTTTTATGAGTAGTTTTATTGCACCATACTGTACTTTTTCCTTTTAGCAGATTTGTAAATAAGAAATGCTACTCATACTTCGCTACACTCGGCTACACTCGGCTACACTCAACTCGTTACTTTTCTAACTATTTATTCTACACATGCAGCCAATGGATCTACAACATGACTGTTTCACCAATCAGACGCAGCAACAATAATCACATGACTCCGTTTGGCCAATCAGACACAGTACCAATAACCACATGCAGTCACATGACCACACCCAAACCGGCAGCATCGCGGAAAAAGAAAAACCTCAGCTGGCATCCCTGGCATCATAAACAAAGTATGTTTTGCTTGCAAAAAAAACTTCATACTGCAGTGTCTTTTCTGTCTGCTAAAACAGACACAGACTTCAGCTTATAAAAACTCGACTTCTAACCTGAGACAGAAGCAAGTTTAGCAGTTTTATTGAATGTTGGAATGTTAGCATATATAATTATTATAATTATACTATTATATAAAATATAATATAATATAATATAATATAATATAATATAATATAATATACTGTTTGTATGTATATATACATATACTGTACTGTATGCATATACAGTATATATATTTCTTTAAAAAAAAAATATATATATATATATATATATGTATTTATATTAGTGCTGTCAAAATTAGTGCGTAAATATTTGAAATATTTAATGCATTAAAAAAAATTAACGCAATTAACGCGGTTGCAGTTTTTTTTATTTCCTGTTGTGGCCGACGTGTGTTCAACGTGCAAAGAAGTATGGATAAGACCAAGGAAGGACTTTTAGACGGAAGGTTTCAGTATAAAACTCTGCCGGATGGTTCTGTGGATAAAACAAAAGTAATCTGTACATTTTGCAAAGCCAAATTTAAATACCAGAGAAGTAATTCTACTTTGACATATCACTTAAAAGCAAAACACCCCACCGAAACAATCTCTACAGGGCCTCGCCAATGTAAATTGCATTGATTGTTTTGAAATTCAAATGACACAAATGGCACATACCTTTGTTTTTATTTCTGTAATAAATATGGCTTTCAAGCCAACAGTTAATTTGGAGAATATTTATGGTTTATTGCAGGTATGTTGTTTACATGAGAAAATCTGTGTTACAAGTTAAACAAAAATTCCAATAAACAATCATATTTGAATTTACAGTAGTTGATCAATTGGAATGGTTATTACCGTCGCGCTCACCGCCGCGTGAAAACGTCAGCGGCCAAAATAAATTAGTTGCATTTCAAAGTTATTCGTAAAATGGCCGCCAGGTGGCGCAAAGTGACATTTTCGCTCGTTGCCGTAAATACAACAGTGACCGTTATACAGCGTATCTCTGTATCTGTTTATTGTTATTTAAGTTCGGCATTATTTCAGGTACTTTAAACACATTGTTGGGTTGCTCATGTTGGCTCATATGAGATGTAGTTTACAAATTAACACCTGGTTGGGTTATTTTGACCCAACAACTGGTTTATTCATTATTCTTTCCTTTCTCCAAATATCAGCCTGCAGAATGTTTGAAATATTACTGTTATTGTGTCACAGGTGTAGTTTTAAGAGTTGTTTAGGCAGGAATGCGTGTGTATACAGCTCAAAACCTCCATCAGTTGTTAAAGATAGCGGCTATTTAGAAAACATGCCCAGTGATTTCTGAGCTTCAGGAAATCTCCCGGCGCTCTGCGCATAACACCGGGCCAACTCATGTCGGAAATAATTTATAAACGGTTTCTAAACGTGGGCTATTGTTTTTTTTTTTTACTTATAGTATTTGTTGATTTAATTTAAATGAGGTTTGGGCTCAGGACTTCAGAATCGTGATTCTCCTCTTTAATTTACTCCATAGTTTTAATCAGCGCTCAGCCGCATGCATTAAGTTTTCCAGAGCGCACCGGCAGAAGTAGACTAATGATTATGAACGCGTCGGGAAAACAGCAAGCAGACTTTAAAAAAAACGTTTGCGTTCATTTTCTGACGCGCTCAAGTTCACCAAAAACAATACAGAGCAGCACAGCTTACAACACTTACAAAATCACAACACTTACAAAATCACAACGTTTTTTCGTTATTGTGAGTGCGCTTAAATAAAAGTTAAGTCTTATAAAGGCATGTAGTCTTATATAGTTTTATTATATAGTTTTTGCACATTAATCTGACAGCAATTTTTTCAGCCTGTCACGGCGTGCGCCCAAATCAATATCGCTCCTCGCTCACTAGTTAGGCGGCCTCCCCTTCAGACATGCGAAGCAGCGGGACCGCAGAATTACACATGACTGGTGAGCTATCGTTACTATCGTTGCCCGGGCTTGCACCCCGCGCTATAAAATACTCGGGGTTTGTTGGGCTACAGTGGATTTTACTACGCGCTGTGTATGCAGCGCGCGTGCAACAACGCGGAAGTGCGGCATGCAAGCAGGGCAAATGGAACGCGCCCGGGGACTTCAAAGGAGCGAGAGGTGGGAGGGGGCCGTCCGCGGAGAGCAGAGTCAGCGCGAGCAGACGGATGGCCATTGCACTCACACCGCGTAGTAAAATCCACTGTAACCCAACAAACCCCAATCATCACCAGCCGTGCCTTATTCCGTCATGTCATGTGGGCATTATAAGCTTTGTATTGAAAACTTCTAACTAAAAAGTGGCAGCTGGCACGCCTAAAAATAGACGCAGGTTATTTTTTTTATAGTCTAAATAAAAACCCTCCGATTTAATTTCCTATAGTCTAACCAGCGCTCAACCGCACGCATAGTTTTCCCGAGCGCGAGGAATTTTTTTTGTGCTAAATAATGTTTATGCAGTATAAGAATTCCTATTAATCCTGGGTTGTTCTTTTAGTGTCACTATAGTGCTTTACAATGCCAGACAACATTCAAATACAAATGATTCACCCTCCCCAGGTGTGAATCGGCTGTTCTCACCTATACATTCAGAGAAACTGTAATGGACCTCTCCACACTTTAAAAACCTCTTGAATCTGAGGCTCTCCTGGAGACTTTCAGTGATTTCAATTTGTGTAATTTTAATCTCCTGGATTCTAGATTCTAAAGTTGACATTGTTACCTTTTTTAATCATTGGAATGGAAGAACTTGTTATTTTCCTTATGATAGCATAAATTGCATTGTTTTTAATCAGTCTATACACAATAATATTATTTGGTATTTATTTATTTATTTATTTTTTAAACGGGTATGGGGGCTATCTTGGTTCATTAATCTCCGTGCCTGGTTTAGTATTCAGTGCGCATCTGTTATATTACAACTATCATAACACTCAAATACCTTTTATTGGGGGTTAAGTGACTGATGTGCCTAACATTTTTCAGCTGAGCCTTTGTTTCACTGAATAATCAACCACCGCGACACCCCCCTCTCTCTCTCACACACACACACACAGAGCCGACCAAATCATTAGCACGTCCCTCCCCCAAACAGCACAGACATTTACTTACACCTGAACTGAGTTGTTTGAGTAACATGGGTCGAACCCGTTACAAATCATAACAGTCTACTGCATTTCATTCTTATAATAACGCAAAAACACAAGCGGGGCGGAATGACCGACATCAGCTGACGCAGTAGAACGTCCTAACACTGTTTTAATTTTATGGTCATTTATTTCAGTTAATAAATCTACTATAAATTTAAAGAACACAAGAAATAAGATGACACAAATCCATACACGCTTTTTTTCTAATTACAAGTGATAGAATCAAAAGGCTCACTGTGTTAACATTTATTGTGCTTAAATTTGATCCTAATAAGATTTGATTTAATTTAAATTCTAGAACAGTGGCAGCTGGAACACCTAAAACAGATGCAGGATTATTTTTTTATAATCTAAATAAAATGCTGTTTTAAACGTGGGCTATTGTTATTTACATGCAATATTTGTTAATTTAATTTAAATGGGGTTTGGTCTCCGGAATGTTGAGCATCAGGATCCTCTTCTTTACTTTCCTACGTAGAATCAGCGCTTAATCGCACGCATTAAGTTTTGTAAATTCGTTTAATGTTTAATAGTAAATAATGACCCCCGTTGCGCTGTACCACCGCTCGGAAAACCTTATGAAATACAAGTTTAGGACAATTATGATGATCTGCCACGGCGTGCGCGTGTGATGGGTGTACGCCCAAATCTACTATAACTACTCCCTCACTCCGTAGGCTCCCTGAATAGGCAGCAAAGGGACGGGAGCCGCCTATTTGTGCCGGCTGGCGATAATTAACGTTAATATGATCTCGGGCTTGCTCCGCATTATAAAAGCAAGGCGCGGAGGTTTGTCTGAGGTCTGGGAAGTACGTGATGTAATGGAGAATATGAAAGAAGCATGTCAGTGGGGAGATGTGACGCGGCCCAGGCGCTTTAAACAAGGGCACTAGAATTCCGCCCTTTGATCTCCGCGCTGAGGACAGCGCGAGAAAGAGCTGCGCGAGCTCCCGCGGCATCTTCACTCCCGCACCGCGCCCGCCCTCGCAGCCCCGCTGCCGAAGAGGAAAAGTGTGGTTAGGTTTTTGCGTCAGCGAGAACTCGCGCCGGCCATCGACAGCGGGAGAAGCGCCGTTACGAGGGAGCGTGCAGGAGCGCTGCCTCCGCGTGCTCAGTTCTGCCACTCGCACCAACACTTATCGTCAGCTGTGTGCCCGCATGCCAGTGTGGCACAGCCCCCGGAACTGCACATGCACAACCTTTATCCCATTCTTTCCATTCTCCCTCCTTCAACACTTTCCTTCCCCATTTTGCCTAAATAAATTACCCTTTTCCCGTAAGACCTCTCCTCGTGTCCGTGCTTTATGGTGCCGCCCGTGCAACATGGGTCGAATCCGTTACAGATCATAACAGTCTACTGCATTTCATTCTTATAATAACGCACAAACACAAGCGGGGCTGAATGACCAACATCAGCTGACGCAGTAGAACGTCCTGACAATGTTATAATTTTTATGGTCATTTATTTTAGTTAATAAATCTACTATAAATTTAAAGAACACAAGATATAAGATGACACAAAACCCTACACGCGTCTTTTCTAATTACACGTAATAAAATTTAAAGACTCACTGTGTTAACATTTATTTTGTTTAAATTTGATCCTAATAAGATTTAATTTAATTTAAATTCTACATTTGTATCGTCATTTTAGTTCTGTGATTATAAATTTGTTTAACTACAATGTTTTACTTGATTTTATCCGCTACTACGTGCAGTTCTAAAACTCCGTGTCTCATTAATCCAGCAGAGAATGAACTAAGGCATGAGGCGTCAGTCTGTAGTTATATAGCGCCACTTAACGGTAAAAGCCAGCAAACGCACAAAGCCAAACGGTACCGCCGAGCGCGGCGACGGTAGGACCTACAGTCCGATTGATTAACCACTGTAAATAGTTTCATTGTCTTAAGGTTTACATTAATTATTTACATTTAAATATCCAAAAAGTTTCAGTCTTTTAATTGTGATTAATCGCGATTAATTGCAAAAAATTGTGCGATTAATTAGTTAATTTTTTTTAATCGATTGACAGCACTAATTTATATATTTATTTCTTTGGAAAAAATAAATAAATAAATGTATGTATATATATATATATATATATATATATATATATATACTCTTCTTTAAGACAATGGCCTAATCTTACATAATATTACTTTTTTTGTATTTCCATGTAGTTTTCCACATTATTTGGACTAGTGAGGACCTTTAATGGTTCATAGTGAATTTTTACTAGAATGCACATTTCCACTCTTCATATTTCACCATTTGGTTGGCACGATGGCTCAGTTCTTAGCTCCGTTGGTTCAATTCCTGCCTCAGGGTCTGTGTGCATGGAGTTTGCATGTTCTCCCTGAGCTTGGTGGGTTTCCTCCAGGTACTCCGGTATCCTCACATACTGTAGTTCAAAGATATGTAGGTTAGGCTAATTGGCGTTCCCGAATTGCCTGTAGTGTGTAGCACCCTGTCCAGGGTGTACCCCGCCTCAGTCTCCTGCCCTTCATCTCCTAAATATAGGATAAAGCGATATAGACAACGAGTAAGTGATATTTCACCATGTATGGCCTTATACTGTATATAGTTGTGTGTATGTGCATGAAATGAGTTTCGTAAAAAGCTTACAGTTTTAAGGTTTGGAAAGTTGAAGAGAAACTTTATTCGTGACAACGTTTCACTCTTTATTATGGAGAACTCCTTCACCTCTGCTTAAAGAGCTGTGCCAGAGGAATCCGTAATTAATGGAGCACATGCTGAGGAAGACGAAATGTAATTATACCCTAGCTGACAATTTACAGTGTGCAGTAAAAATGTGCATACATTTAGCATCTTAATGTTAGTATGCACTGCAGAAATTAATATCTGTACACTCTATAATGAAACATTTAACATACCTTAGGCTACGTGCATAATTTCATTAAAATGTTCGCACCAACAGTTTGTGTATTTTAGACATTTACAGTAATAATTGCCGTACCTCTGTCTGCTGAGATACACATACTGTACAGTAATAATGATTATGTCCAGTACCTCATAATGGCCGCGTCCCACTGCCAAGCACAAAGTAAAACTTTATTACAGTAAATAAGGCCCAAAGGTAATTAAAGAAAGTTGTGACTCTTAGATCACTATTGTGCTCAAGTTCCCACCTTAAAAAAATAATGGGTATTTCCCAAAAACAGGATTTCTCACATCCTATTTTCTTCCCCTCTTACAGGCTTTTTGTCCTCAGAAGCTCCACATAAACCGGTTTTAAATGTGTATAAGTGTTCATACTGTATGTTGACGTTTTCTGTACGTGAATAAATGAGTCTCTTCATCTCTTAGGTGACCTCTAAAAAGTTGAGTGAGAACAGAAACTTTCTTGTTTCACAATGTTAACTATAAACAAACCATAACATGGTAACAATTAAAATGTAAATGTAAAAGCTTTTACATAAAAATGAAATACTCCTGAACCTTTTATCATGGAGAATCTGCTTCATCACACCATTGTAAAGTTGATTCTTTTTCTGCACCAGCATGACACAGTGTTTTATCCCTCACACAATGCTCTTTCGTGTCTTTATAATACACCGCTCACTAGGTTTTTCACGGATCTGCTTCACAATAAATATCTAACATTCAGTCTGTCTCTTCCTACTGCTTACTTCACTGCCAGTTCGCCTGTGGATGATAATAACGTCTTGTCCTCAATTATGCTGCAGAACAATGGTACAGAGGCGTACAGTATATTCTCTACAGCCGTTCCTAGTCGTTCTCTATATGAGAGAAATTTGTCATTATTCACCACTAAAGGAAAAACATTTTTGCTGTTGTTGTTCGGGATACAAAGAATCCTGAGCCGGCGGATTTATTGTGCTTTAAAAGAGCATTTGCAAAGAGTAATGTACGCTGACGTGAAATAAAGAGCCGGGGTAGGATCGTGTGCCAGCCGAGACCGTCTGAGAGTCAAAATAAATGTACGATTGTGTTTTAATGCAGTCTGAGCATGGGAGCATCAGAGCATCAGAGTGTCACGGTTTTCTTTCTGTAGTGTCGATAAAGTGGAATAAAATAGTAGAACTGAAATACATCGACTCAGAGGTGTTAGAATTTAAATTATAAGTCTAAAACTTTTAAAGTGTCTGCCTTTCTAACTCTATAACAGGAAGCCAAATAAACCACGTGAGGATTTCTGACAGGTGCACGCTGAGTTTTCTGTGTTTCTCTGAGTGCAGGTTATTGTGCATCATTTGGGAGCTCACATTTTTCTTTATCTTTTTTCCCTAACTTTTTATTTGTCTGTACACCTCGAGAAAGCCAAGACGCTGCACGCTAGTTAAGTTAATTCACCGTACTTTCTCAACTACCAGCAAATAACTACTTTATCTGATGGACCTTGGTACTGTAGAGAGGGTACAGGTGTTATTTACAAAGTGCACAAAGTAGAGCGGTACCTTTGCATAAAAACTAACTCCACCAGAGGCGAGTTCTTAAGGATGAAGTTAAGAGACCTCTGAGACCTACCGTATTTTAACTTGTAAAAAGAATATTTTTCAATCATTTTGCTTTAAAACAAGCTGCTGCCTATTTTTACCCTAACCTCAAAACACCACACCTGCAGACCTGCTTTTTCATCACTCAACCTCGTTCTAAATCTAGCACAGTTTCTTTTATTTATAAGTGACCCACGTAACCTTGAGTCTAGAATCCTAAAAAAAATAAAAAAAAGCAGCCAGACCATCTCATACAAACATCTTTTAATGAAACTAAACTAAATAGCGCAAACCTCAGTGATGTAATCTTCACATTGTTAATGTTTAAGATCAGAAAGGTGAATATTAAATAATATGAAAAAAAATCCTTGCATCATTCTCAGACACAAAGCTAGAGTTTAATGAGACAGAAAAAGAGGGTGGACTCCATTTTCAGACGTATTGCTTGATGAATGCGGGTTCTACCCAGAACTAATGTTCCATGAGTTGGAACTCAAAGCTGCATTGGTTCTGGTTGATTAACTCCTTTTATTTATTTTTTTCCAACTTTAATATTATTCCTAAAGGTGCAGAGCGAGTGATAGTAAATAGGTTATGTATTTTTCTATAGATAGAGAATGAATCTGAATGAATGGATGAATGAATTAAAACAGATGGATGGATGGATGGATGGATGGATGGATGGATGGATGGAAGTCATTGCAATGTACAGGTACTTATCAGTTAAATGCAGCTCGGTTTAGATAGGAGGACATCTGAATCACTGCAAATATTAGCAAGGTGCAGATTAAATAAGTAAATACTGTAACTTGATATAGAAATGTTCATTAATGCAGAGTTTGTCCGAAAGTTTAGCCTACCTAATTCCCCTTTTCAGGTTGGCTCTGCCACGAGTCTCCACCTCACTGAATTTACAAGCAGCATCTCCTGCTTTCGGCCGTAGGCGCACATCAGAGTTCATTCGCGGCTTCTGATGCTCCCATGCTTTGATGCTCAGACTGCATTAAAAGACCACTGTACATTTCACAGATATGTAATTTATTTTGATTCTCAGACGGTCTCGGCTGGCACATGATCCTACGCCCGCTCTTTATTCCACTTCAGCGTACATTATTCTTTGAAAATCCTCTTTAAAAGTACAATAAATCTGCAGGCTCAGGATTCTTTGTATCCGAACAACAACCGCAAATTATTTTCTTTCTTTTTGTGGTGAATAATGACAAATGTCTCTTATATAGAGAACGGCTAGGAATAGCTATAGAGAATATACTGTACGGCCCTGTACCGTTGTTCTGCAGCATAATTGCGGAGAAGACGTTATTATCATCCACAGACAAACTGGTGTGATGTGAGCTTGGTGAATGGACAGAGCGAAGGAAGCAATAGGAAGAGACTGACTGAAGGTCAGATATTTATTGTAAAACAGATGCATGAAAAAAACGCATGAGCGGTGTATTATAAATACATGATGGAGCATTAGGGAGTGCATTGTGTTAGGTATAAAATGCTGTTACAATAAAATCATCAGTGTTGATGTGCTGTGATGAAGTGAATTCAACTGGTTACCAAACTGTTGTTTGTTATTTTCCTGAAACAGATCGTTCTAAACATTTTAAACAACAAAAAAAGTACCAGTAGCTACATATATATTTAAAGTATTTGAACTATACTTTTGTATGGCACTTTTAACAACTGTCATTGTTGCAAAGCAATTAAAGGAAAGGGTGGAAGTTTGTATGAAATGTCAATGTATATGAATCGGAGTGATCAGAAGCACTCCCTGGGAAAAACTCCCTGAAATGGTAAATAGGAAGAAACCTTAAGAGGAACCAGACTCAACAGGGAACCCATCCTCATCTGGGTGAATAAAGTTTCAGTTATACTGTAGCAGCTATACTGTACAGTACAATATAGTAATTTTTCCCCAGCGGTGTCAAAAAAACCTGAACGTATAGCTTTATGTTTGACTGTTACAAAGCACTGACACTGGAGACACCTTCCATCTTCTTGTCTTTCGGCTGTTCCCTTTCAGAGGTCACCACAGCGAATCATCTGCCTTCATCTCACTCTATCCTCTGCATCCTCTTCTCTCACACCAACTAACTTCATGTCCTCTCTCAGTGAATCCATAAATCTCCTCTTTGGTCTTCCTTTAGACCTCCTGCCTGGCAGCTCCAGCCTCCGCATCCTTCAACCCATATATTCACAATCTCTCCTCTGAACACGTCCAAACAACCTCAAATCTGGCCTTTCTGACTTTGACTCCTTTCATGCATGTGAAAAAAAAAAAAAACATTTTTAACATAACAATTCATCATATCAGATTTCTATGAATTAACACTTACTATAGAAATAATGATATTATAGGACGAGTGCATTAATATAAACCTGCGCTTTGTGGCTGCACTACTGTCAGAGCTTCTGCTCTAACCAACACCTTCTGAGCAACATAATCCTGAATTCAACATGCATTTATACTGTACTGTTAAATAAATGATCAAGCACCTTAATTAGGTTTCTTCTTTTTGCCGTCTTTATAGTCTATTGTGACAAATCCAGCTCATGTTTCAAAAGGTTCCAGATAAGGAGATCAGCGTGGTGGCTCTGTACCTGAGGATTTCAACTGCTTGGTTCAGCTCGATTTGACAGAAGTGCTGGAGGTGGAGGCGAGCGGATGAACATATGGAGGGTTCGGAGCTGCGTCAGCCTGTTGGAAAAGCTTTTCCTCAAAGTTAAATTTAGCTGTCTGAGCTGTCATGTCACTTTTTCATGAAATGGCACATCTTAAAACTTGTGAGTAAGAAATGGAAATCTTTATTTGGAAATTTTGTCATCCGGAACAGTTACATAATAGTTAACGAACTTAGATAAACAAAATAATACTTATTTTGTGAACCATTTTGTGTGAAATCTTTTTTTCCTTATTTTAATGTAAAATCTATCATATTTATATGATCATGGCAGAAATCATTCTAATTAAACAAGAAGTGAAGTTTCACCATTTAGTAAAAGAAGACCTAAAGTTCTCACTTTACTTTTTTGTCTTTGCAGAAAGTCTTTTTTCCCCCATAGAACGACTTTCTTTAATAAAAAACGGCCAGCTTCCAATGACATCATTCCCACCATGCGCCCTTGTGCCCTTATCCGGGGCTCTGAGGGTTTTAGAGGATGAACTCCCGAGGTGTTGATGGACAGATCTAAAACACAGAGCCTCGGGCAGTAATATCAGGAACATGACTGTCTCAAAGATTGCAGCAGAGTTTTTAGATAATAGTAGAGGAGTTAGAAAAGGACAGGCGTGTTCATTGCTCGTTTGGCTTCAGTGAGTGTTCTGTCCTCAGGGTCATGAGCAAAAAAAAGCTGGAAATAAAAGTCTACTGAGCAGAAGTGTTTGTGAGATTGAAACTGAAGGACTGGTATATGTGACAACACAAAAATAGCCAGAGATAGAAAAAAATAGCTACGTATTTTTTTCCTTTTATGTTCTTCTACAATATATATTATGTATCATGCTCTTAAGGTTGATTATTTTCCTGTACCAGGACCTCTTGACCTCAGGTTCTCTCACCACCGTCTTGTCTTCTGTCTCCTACGTTATATAATGGCGTTTTCACATTATGGCCCAGGATCGTGTCCGAGAACTTGTTACCCCAAAGCTTAGTTCATTTTGATCAGTGAGAACACAATCATTCTGTGCTCGCGAACTGTACACAAGTCTGCTGTAAAAGGTGGTTTCTAAGAATAATACAATATACAGATTGAATCAGATATGTAAGCTAATCATACCAGAGAACGGAGGCTGACCGCTGTTTACACACGACATCATCAGTGCCGGCGCCATACTGCCACCTGCTGTGTCTCAGAATGTAAGTACACAAGTGTGCCCTAGAACAGAGAGCAAAAATAATGTGAACGCTGGCCAGCTGGGGAACGGTGGTACAAATCAAGCATACCTAATGTGAAAAGACCAAATAAACAAAATCTCCTCTGTCCTGACATTGTCAAAAACCTCACGACGGACACTGGAGACTCCTTCATTACGTAAATGTTTAATAGACTCTTTTTTAACTTATTAAAAAATATTTCACAATGTTAACATGAACACACTTTTTGTGCATTTCTTAAAGGTACTACTCTCCCAGCTGCTGTTATAAAAACACTTTTTGTCCAATGGTTCATAATTTGTGCTAATTACAGCTGCACAGTTATCGCCCACATTTCAACCTGGCTAATTTAACCAACGTCTCAGGTGCTTATGAAGAATAAAATGAGTCCAGCTGGAACTATTATGATTATGCTTATCTGTCTTATTGAGGAATTGTTAAGCATCTAGGAAAAGAAACAAATGCAATTAATTTGTAAAACCTGAGGCTAACCGAGAGGTGATCCAATTAGTGAAATCAGGGGAAGAAGATCCGGGACCCAACCGTACTCCAAAGGCTTTACGTAATACAGTAGTGGTGAATGCTGTGAGGCAGATCTAAGGCTAATAAGATTCGCATGATGGCTAAGATATAACAAGGGCTGCAATGCGTCACATTTGAGCGAGGAGGACTGGAGGGGTTCACGGCACATTTCCAGACGTGTTCCGCTTCACTGATGTGCTCATAACAAAATTCTAGGTGTTGCAAAAGTAAATTATGGGTTTTTAAAAACATAATGAATATAAAGTCCAACCTGTTTCAGGAACAGAAGTGATGCCTCCCTTTCTTATTGTGCATTTCGTTCAGCCCTGACATTTCCTAAGCAGCTTCCTTATTTAGAACAGCAGATTTATTCATCTTTAGATATGCACAAATTTCGGCATTACAAATGCCCCTCCTTAAGAACTGAAATTATGTCTGACATTTGCCTTGGCATAAGAATCATTTTTGGCATATGAGCAAAGGAACCGAACACCCGCTAAGTTGAGTGTTACGTACAGCCGGGAGCCGGTTAGCGTCAGTGGAAAGCCAAGCAAAAAATTTTTTGCATTTTGTATTTTGCATTTTGTGCAAGATTTAGTAAAGACTAAATTAGCACCCACTAGCACCATGGGTCCCAAGAATGTTAGCAAGGATGGCAGCAAGAAGAAAAGGGAGCCACTTTCAGTTTGGTTTTTTATAGCAGAAAGGTTTTTTGAAGAGGAATCATAAATTAAGCTTAAGTGAGGTTAAATGTTAATTTATTTCATATTTTACTTCATTTACATGTCTAGGACCTTGTTCACACGGGCGTTAAAATCAAGCTTTTTTCTGGCGTTCATAGCATCAAGCGCCGAGGGTTTTCTACACATAGGAGTCAATGAGTGTGTTCACACGGGCTTTGTCCGGCTGCAAGTTTATACGGCGTCAAAAAAAGCGTTGCATGCAGCTTTTTCTAGGCGTTCAAATCCCAACGAACGCAAGGAAAATGCTTCTAGTGCGTTTTCTTTGCATTCATTTTACGCTTCGGAGGACCGGATATATCCCATGATCTTACATGCTATACATAGGAAAATGCGGAAAAAAAAGCTAAATAAAGTAACAAGTGGTCTCTCTTCAGGGCTAACGCCAAATTGCATATTGGTTGATCGGCATGCAATGTGGCATGCCAATCAACCAAGCTCATTGCACCAGCTGCAGCAGACAATCAAAAGTGGAAACCAACAGTAATTGAAAAACTTGTGCGGAAATTTTCGCATTTCTTCATAAACCGCAAAAAAACTTCCTTTAATCCGACGTTGTGCAGTCAGAGGGTGAACCCAGTGGCAGCGACGATTGTTTTCTCTCTCTATGTCACTGTATTACAAGAATTTTTAAAACAAGAAGATTAAAGTCTAATATAGTAAAATGGTCCATATTAAAAGGCGGCACCTCAAATAAAACTACAAGGGCTTTCATATCCAGTTCCCGACACACTGCCCCCACAGGTTAACACACAAACTACAATTTGGGCTGCAGGCTGGAGTTAGACAGAGACAAACGAACGCCATTGTAGAAGTCAATCGAGCGTCACTACAAAACACAACATAAACGTCTAGGACGTTCAGAGCGCGTTCGTTTATTCAAAAATTTTACGTATGTGTGAACAAGGCCTAAGTGTTTTGATTGTTTTTTATATGCCAAAAACGCATTTCACAATATGAAATTTCACCTTAAGAACTCGTATCCGGTACGGATTAAATTCATATGCTGAGGTATTGCTGTATATACTTATTTATTGCCATATTCATGCTGTGTGAACCACTATGGCTGTAAATATGAGTACGCTATAATAACCAGCTATCATTACTTTCTCTCACAGACACTCTGTATAGCACTTATACTATTCAGGGTCACAGGAGGCCTGGAGACTATCCCAGGGGACTCAGGGAACAAGGCAGGGGACACCCTGGACAAGAACAAGCCCACTTACACACTACTGGCATTATTGAAATACCAATTAGTCTGATCTGCAAGTCTTTAGACTGTGGAAGGGAACCGGAGCACCCAAAGGAAACCCACCAAGCACAGGGACACAGACCCGAAGTGGGACTCGAACCCTCAACTCTGGAGACAGTGCCAACCGCTACGCCACCAAAGAACTTGTACCGGCCACCAGCCATGAAGCTGTATTTTTGGAAGGGATGTCACACATGAAGAGTGTTCATCCATTATTCATTTTTAATCATTACTATTAATAATCGTAGTTAATTTTAGAAAAGGAAAGAACTCTTGTGTGCAAATCGAGTGCTGGCAAAAAGTGTTTTGCAGCTTTATATAACAGATTAGCACTGGTTTCTTGAGCCTTGTTTCATCTCAGCTGATTAGCTCCAGTTAATGAAACAATGTGTGTGTATGTGTGTGTGTATGGTATAAGTGTGTAATTAAAATCACCTTCAGCATACAACTTTCCCCCCATGTCATGGATGCTCCTGATAGACAGAAGTGTGAGAGGTATTGAGCTGAATTGAAAGCACCTTATCTGCATTTAAAATCTTAATTAAACTCCAGGGAAAAAAAAAAAAAACATTTCGCCTCTCGTATAAGTGTGTGTACGTGTGTAAAGTCCAAGCTGAGTAACTGCACAGGTGAGAGGTGGGTAGGCGCAAGGATTTGATGTCTGTCACAGCGACTAAGGAGTCAGTAATGATTTGTCTTCTAATACAGAGTGAAGACGGCGTCCTGGGATCTCAGATGGACATCGTTAAGCGGGAGGTCTGATTTCCCCGGCTGTGTTTAAGGGGCATCGCGAAGGACAAACCTGCAGGGAGTTGGGAGCTAACAGAAGGAGGCGAGTAGCCACCGAGATTTTTATCTCCCACTGGGGGAGATGCTAATTTGCTGCGGAGTGAGCAAGTGCTCAAGGGGAGGTAATTTCCACAGACATCCTCTTAATGAAGCCGGTGTGTTTATATGACACGGGGTGACCTACTGTTCCAGAGCATGAAGAAAAAACAGGCAAACTGTTTCACCATCTGTATGAACACGGTGCATAAAAAATGAATTCACATTATTCTATATGGATTAAAGTGCTTATAGTAATGCAATGTGCTCATCCAATTATATTCCACGCTTTATGTTTAACTCTGGATTGTGATTGGTCAGAAGGTGTTGATTAGTTTTCTATAGCAAGGCCTAAAATCACAGGGTCATATATATATATATATATATATATATATATATATATATATATATATATATATATATATATTAATGCACTCATTTAAAAATATATGAAGAGTGTTCAAGTCAAAGTGGGATTTTTGATTGTGCAGAATAACATTAATTCTCCGTATCATCCCCTGCTACACTAATGCACTTATCACACTAGTGCTCAAACACCATCGAGAAAGATTTCCCAGTACGGTCTGATTCACGTCTGAACCACCAGCCTCCCAGGAAATCCCTAAATAGGCCAAACATGTCTTGGAGTGAGTTCAGGACTGTACTGGGATATGGTATTATCTTCCAGCAGAGTTCCTGTAACGTGCAAGTGGTGTAAGTAAATGATTGTTTGTACAGTTCCCACAGACAGATGCGTCTCTTCCACAAGTTGATGAAGTCCAATTTTTAAGAATCACTCAGTGAATTTTCACAATAACGTCTACAGCGTGTAGTCGAACATTGAAGTCTTTTTGTTTTATCACAAGTCCCATTTTGACTTGAACGTTCCTTGTAATCTTTCACAGTGATCTCTGTAATTTTGTAAAAAATCTGTTATTGTTGATATTGTAAATTTGTCTGAAAGGAGGTGTTTCATAACATTTTATGGAAGGATATTCATATATATTTTTTTTAGGATATTTAAGAACGTCCATTGTTAGCATAACATGTTAAACATGAATATATAATCAATATCTGTAAAATATCATTTTTGAAAATATTCTGTGGTTTAAGAGTAATTAAACACTTTTGGTCATGTTGTTGCAGGAAAACAATCACCTACTGTACATCGTTGGTACTGTAACAGTCCTTCCACACGTCCTTGTATCATTAGTTGTTTGCCTTCAACAGCACGACACAGTGGGTTTTATTCCTTTTACATTATCATGTATACACTTAAAAAGCTAATTAATGTCAGAATTACACATTTCTCTGATTACAATCTTTGATCTGCTTCAATACAAAGATTTAAATGACATAATGGAGCTCAACAAACTGAACAGCATGACACTGAAAGGCTATCGAATACAGCATGAATATGAATGAGTTCTCAGGCTCGACCTAATCATCAAACCCTCAATTCCACACAGCAGGATCTCTGTTACAACTCAACAACTTCTCCAGCAGAATAGCACATCAGAAAGGCCACAATTATCATTTTAAACATAATTATTTGCTGAAAAAGGAAAATCAACAACATGAGCCTGCGGTGTGTTTGAGCTTTACAGATTACACAGAAAAATCCCCAAAGCTGAATTAAGTGAGGATTACACTCACTGTTATTGTGCACTTTCTATTATCGTTTAATTATTTAATATGAAAAAGATAAATATATATAATATGTTAAAAGATAGAAATAAAAGATTATTACAAAAGATGATTTAAAAACTGATTTAACCACAGCTACTGTACTTATTATTCTTTATAAAAAGAATTAGTAATTAATTTAATGCCTTTCTGTTTTATCAGCACGTATCACTGTGTTTTTGTTTGTTTGGTTGGTGTTTTTTAAGTATGTAGGTTTTTATTTTGAGGCTTTTTTGTTTTGCCCAATTCAGATTTCAGACATACATAATATTTCAAATTTTACAACCTAAAAACATAGTAAACAAAAAGAAAGAAAGAAAGAAAGAAAGAAAGAAAGAAAGAAAGACCATTATTATTTCAATTTCTGGTCTACCATCTTTAGACACATGACATGTGCTATAACTTTTGAGAATCTTGAAACCTAATAAAACAGCACCAATAAATATCCAGACAATGGCTCGGACCTCATGTCCCAAATTTCAGACCTCATCACTGCCTTTCGTCCCTCAAGGATCGAAGTAGGGATAAATCTTTTTATTACCGTTTATTATTGGTCATCTTTCTTCTTTTTCTGCCTGTCTCCATGATCATATCTGAACAGTGAGGAAAATCAGAGTGTATTAAGGTGTATAAATCTTACCAGCTCACTTCTTCCTACTTATTCTTCTGAAGTTCATATGATTTTATATTAATGATGCATGATATTGGAATTTAACTTCCAAATGAGCCACAGTAATCTCTTTGGGTTATTTTAAATGAAAATTTGGAAATGTCCTGATATGTGATCCATGCTTTTTAGTTGAAGGAGATTTATTATCTTCGTTTTTAACAGGCTTAGAAAAAAACATTATTTTAGTCTTTTTGCAGACTATTTTTACTGTATAACTAACAGTGAGTGTGTTGATTTTAACTGGATCTGACAAGCAAATGACTGCAGTCAGCCAAACAGACCCGAATATCCCGTATTTGTCTGCCTATCTTAGATCATTTAAAGAAGCATTCAGACTGGAACTGTATTATTGTATATCTTTATATAGTTGAACTATTGCTACTAAAATGTGGAAGGTTTTTCAACTAAAATCATATAATCGTTTTTACTTTACTTTAATTGTTAAAGTGAAATTGGTAAAATGTTACTAGTTTTATTGTCATAATATTTCCACACCCCAGCCCAATTTATAATAAATAAACCTAAAACCAAAAGCTTTTAATATAATAATGCTTTACTGTATAAAATACATTAAAAAAAAATTGTTAGTAACAAAACATAGCATTACGATAATGCAACTGTTACAACAACACTACCTGAGAGTTCTTCTTTAGGAATGTTTATGATAATAACCCTAGTAAATTCCATAGTTAAGCTAAAAAAAAAAACCTGTACAATTACATTTTTGTGAATTAAAACATAAGAACATGTGAATTTATTATTATAAAATAAATTTAATGGACTTTACGAGACTGTTAAAGCCAAGACAATGGAGGTTTACAATCTGGCGAAATGTAGTGAAATGCTTATACGACCGCGAGTGACCTTAAAAGAGAATTAAAGCTTATAATAAGAAATAAATATAAATAAAAGAAATACGATAGAAAATTAAAATAGAAAAATTAAATTTAACTAGGAAAAATTGATCTAAAAATAGAACTAAAAATAGAAATATACTGTACAAATTGAAATATACTGTTCTGTACAAGAACATTTAAGAAGTTGAGAAATTGTGACAATTGTGACACATTGTGACAACACTGTGGACGGTGGAGTTAGCGTTTTGCACAATTACACAAGAATACAACTTAAACAATTGAAAAAAATAATTTTTTGCATTTGTGGTTTAACTTGGTCTAAGCATGGCTTTTTTTTTTAACTGTATATCATTTTAATCTCACTTTGCAGTCAGACTGTTCATATGTACAGCATGCCCTGGTTTTGTCACAGCACTGCTGTATTCTCAATTCTGTTTGATCAGACGATGTTCAGTTTTT
Source organism: Clarias gariepinus (assembly GCF_024256425.1). Lineage (NCBI taxonomy): Eukaryota > Metazoa > Chordata > Actinopteri > Siluriformes > Clariidae > Clarias > Clarias gariepinus. The sequence continues at coordinate 38,538,578 of NC_071106.1, forward strand.
GACTTCACCTCCAACAATAATAGTTTTGGGAAAGTTTTCTATGAGGAGATATTTATGTAATGTAACATTTGGAATGAGTCTCCAGTATCAGTGCATTGTACCTGTCAAAGGTAAAGCGGTAAGATTTAGATTTCTGACAGAGGTTTTCTTTTTTTTACATCAAGAAAAAGAAAAAAAGACTGATGAGAAAGCAATGGATATTTTTGTATGTTTTGTTTTTCTTTAATAAAAAGAATAAAATATTAATTAATGTTGTGATGGTGCAGTAACTCCACTGTATCACACAACCCCGCTGTTAACTGATCTCCCATAACTGCATGACACACAGCCTTTTGTTCATTTTTTTACCAGATATAAACCCGTATTTTATATAAAATTTAATTTCTTACATGTACAGCTTGTGGCTTCTTCTTATTATTATTATTCTTTTTCTTCTTTTCTCTCTCTCTCTCTCTCTCTGTCTCACACACACACACATAAACACACTTTCCCTCACACACATCCTGCATGATGTCCTGCCTCACTGACTCGAAATTGGCTTCATCCCGAGCTCATTATATCAGCCGATGGCCACAAATCAGAAACATATGCTGAGTGAAGAGTGCGTGTCACAGCAGAACATTTACTCTCAATTAGCCCGAGTGGGCGTCTCGTCCGTCCTCATCCATTTGATCTTCACCCCTGCTTAATCTGATCTTTAATCCATAAATTTCTCTTCCTTTTCTGTCACTGTCCCTCCCTCCCTCTCTCTTTACAACTTACAGCAGCATGATGACTGAATCTTAATCTGAATCTGTTATCAGGATGACGCACAGTTCACCGAGCGAATCCTAACATGTCAGGTGCGAGCCACGCCTGAACAAGCACCTTCACTACCTTCTAGACACTCATACTTCTAGATGTTATACTCCTGGCTCCTGAGTGCCGCAACAGATCTCACAATCCATTCCTTAACTGCTCAGATGTATAATGAATTTTTTTTTTGTAATTAAAAAAAAAATGCACATGCATGTGTTAGCCTTCACCTTCTTCAGTTATTAGCTGTCATATGATAGTACAGAGCTGAGTGGTGGGTCAGAATTTGCATATTAGCAAATTGGGAGGGTTGAGGGTTGCATTAGTGTCTTGGGTCTGTGTGTGTGTGTGTGGAGTTTGCATGTTCTCCACTTGGTGCATGGTGGGTTTCCTCCAGGTACTCCAGTTTAGGCCCAAGTGGCATTTCCAAGTTGCCCAGAATGAGTGTGTGTGCTGTAATGGACTGGCATCCCATCTAGGGTGTTCCCACCTTGTGCCCAAAGTCCTGGGATAGGCTCCAGACCCCCCATGGCCCTGTACAGGATAAGTGATATAGAAGATGAATGAATGAATGATTTTATGATTGCACACCTCATTTCACAAAATCTGTACAAAGGTTTTCCTTCATGGTGTAAACACCTACTGTAACACTTAGGTGTCACCCTCCAAATTATGTTGGAATTTGTTTGTTTTTTTTTAAACTCAATCCACATTGTGGCGTTAAGCCAGTTTTGAGGAGCAAAAAATGCTTTCTCTAATTAGAATCCATATCTACATACTCCAGGTAAAGCAAAGCTCATTATTCTGCAATATATTTTAAATTAAAGCTGTAATTGGTTTACAGCTAGAAATCCAGTCCTGCTTATTCCATTCACGTCTGTCATAAACCCGTGAAAGTGCTGTATGTTGACTTTGCGCAAATCCATTTGCTTTGTAGATATTGACTACAGGGATTAATAAAATTGTTAAACACGCACGTCCTTGAACTCCTTATAAATGTCTAGCAATCTTTGCATTGTTGAAGGTCAAGTGGTAGTTAGCTTTTTTTCCAAATACCTTCTCATCAAAGATTTATTTCAAGACTAATAGCTTGACTTGAGTGCACAGAGACTGAACTTTGCTCCGCTGGAGTGAGAAAGCAATCAGACGTTGAATGCATATGGGAGGAGCAGGAGGTGTGTGGCGGCGGCACGGAGGTTCGCATTATGAATGTCACATCTGCGTCCTTTACTGATAAAATTCATTAGGAAGAAGCTCAGTCCCGGATGTTGTGGATTCGGGAAGATCGAAATTACTGAGAACACACAACTGAGAGAGTCTGACTCCTGTAGGAATTCAGTGATGCGTATTAGATTTCTGTCCTGTAAGATTCTTGCAGATACTGACACAGGGGTTTGTCATGTTTTATTTTATTTCTATTCCTTTTTTTTTATTATTGCAAGTATGAATATAGCAATAGAAAGTCAAATATATACACATACAGTTTGTGCAAAAAGTAAAATAAACGCTCACTGTTTTATAATTGAAATCTGAAATCCGTTTCTCTTGTCATCTTCCAGTGATGTTCTTCCGCTCTTCAGCACCTTCTGACCAGTTAGAATTCAGAATGAGAGGTTTGTATTAAACATTAGCAATATTTAGCAGAGATTCATGAGAACAGTGCTTATGATTTCCCATAATTCCAACATTGTTGGCTCTACTTAAAGTTTCAAGGGAACTAAAACAGTGATGAACCTCATCATTACAGCTTCAATTCACATGCAGAGGTTCAGCGTGTCACCGACTAGCGGCGTCTCGCTGCTGGTACTACTGTAGATTAAAACTAAAAGCTTAGCGAACTCCTTTTTCATTCTGTCTGAACTCATTCGAAGCCCGTGTCTAGACGGGCCTCTTGCTTCAGTGAGGCATAACAACCCCCTGCTGCTACAGGACCAGGCATGTGGGATCAGTGACCTTGACCAAGAACACCTCTGACTGCAAGTGTGTGTTTCAGCCTGGGAAATACTGACAATACTCAAACAATTCCACTACAGCAGGTGACAAAAAGAAATATACTGCTACTGCTAACTTTCAAAATTCTGACACTATTTCCTCTCTCACTATTTTATCAAATGCTTTGTTTAACAGTGAATAACATTCTAGAACATTATAAGAAGTAAAATAGCTTAAATTATTTTACTGGTTAAGGCTATGGGTTGTTGATCCGAGGGTCAGGGGTCACCACCAGATCACCGTTGTTGGGTCATTCAGTAAGACCTTTAACTTTACACTCCAAATAGAAAGTTTGTGATGGGCGGGGCATCTGGTGTAAAAACTGTGCCAAATATTGCAGATCAAATGATGTAATGCGGCGAACCCTAGGATACAAAGCACAAGGCTCAAGGAGGTAAAAATACCATTTATAAAAAAATAAATTAATAATTTTAAATATAATAAAATCTTACTTTTAAGGCATTTACTTCTAGAAATGAAAAAGTAGCAAAAAATTTAGTTTGTTAGCAAACTTATCAATGTGAAACTCACGCACACACGTGTGTAAGTATCTTTATATACATTTATTTAAGAGGTAAACAGCCCAAATAAACTCAGTTTCAGGAGCCCCAGATCGATCTTGACTGAGTTACTGTACATCTGTAAGGAATTGATCATTTACTCTGGTCTCTGGGCAGCAATATATTTACACATCGCAGTTGCCTCATGTAACATATAGTTTGTGCATGTCCTCACACATATATACGTATAAATGGTGGGGACAGTGTGCAGGCATGGTTGAAAGTTTAGAGGTGTTGTGCGACCAGGTAGGCAAAAAAAAAAAAAAACCACCTGTATGATTTGCACAGTGATAAATGAGGGGTATCTCAGTGGTTAAGGTGTTGACCTACTGACCAGATGGTCCTGGGTTCAAACCCCACCACCACCAAGTTGCCCACTGATGGGCCCTTGCGCAAGGCCCTTAACCCTCAACTTCTCAGATGTATAAGGGAATAAAAATGTATGTCGCCTTGGATAAGGGTGTCTGCCAAATGCCATAAATGTTTACTTTATGCACAAACGTCTTATTAAATTCTGCAGCATGCCCCCTACTGGACTCCTCCGGTAGCATGTATAATGTATAACTGTACATGTATAAACTACATTGGTATGTAAGCAAACACACTAACAGTGTTGCTGGCTGACTATGTGAACGCAACAATTATGTTTTCACTCAGTTTCTCACCTGAATAATCACTGATTCATCTTCAGTAAGTGCATTACCCTGGACCAGGCTGCTGTGGCTCGGGAGCCCATTCCAGTAATACTGCCTTCCCATGAATAAGACTTCTCTTACAAATAATCAGTGAAATCAGCCAGGCTCTACTCTGTGACTATAAAATTGTTCTCACCCAAAATGCCCCATGAGTTTAAAGAAATTGAACTGAATTAAATCAGTGAGAAGTTTTAGCAAACATGCATCAGGAGGAATAACAGCAGCTCCGTGACACGTGGGATGGGAAAAAGGGAGTGAGAGGAGGGAAAACCACTCGAGCGCAGACATTTCAGACACTAGGGCTGAGAAATGGCTTAATCAATCCACTCAAGGACAAAGATGGATGGAGATTAAAGTGAAATGGGCGTCGTGGGTGTGAGCCAAAGCGGTGAATCCTGCTGACGGTTTCACTTCCAAACACCGAAGCTTACAGTGACTGAGCTCCGAGACATGCTACGACAAATCATAAATCTCCCTGCAAATGAAAAAAGTACAAGTGTGAATGCCAGGAAGATGAAATATTACTTTTTTTATTACCACAGTAAATTCAGGATCCTCATTGGTCAGAAGGTGTTTTTATATAAAAGACATTAGTGCAGCTGTAAATCACAGGTTTATGTTAACGCACTTGTAGAAATGTACTTGTGTAACATTAGTGGAAGGAGTCTCCAGTGTCAGCATGGTGTAACGTTGTTTACTGACACTTGGCACTTCTTTTGATTGTTTGTTTTATTAATTTAAAGAGAAATGAAAAAGTCAGACTGGTGACTGTTTATAGCCGATAGCATGGATGGGACTTGCTATAACATGAGTAAACTCCTCTTGGAGACATTCTATGACATTAAATATACAGTAATGGGGAAAACATATGATGTGTCGTTCTTTAATGAATAAAAATGTGTTAGCATAGAAAAATCACAGAGATAAAGGAGACTTCTTTTTACATCACTACACTGGGTCTTATTTCAGACAAATTTATTACAATGTTTGGACACACTGGGAAATAATATTTTAAGATAGACAATGAAGGTCATGGATTCAACCCCAAGCACCACCAATCTACCATTGTTGGGCAAGGACCTTAACCCCCAACTGCTCAGATGTATAATGAGATACTGTAAATGTAAGTCACTCTGGATCAGGGTTTAATGACAAGAGTGCCTATAAAATGTAATAAATGTAAAAACATGCTTTCAAACTTTAAATACCTGTCCTTCAAGAAAAACGTGTTTCAAGCCACCATGGTACTGTAACTAGCTGCAAAAACAAGACTGAATCCCAAATATCTCTCTATACCCTGATCAAGCGCACTACTTAGTGTGTGGAACAAGCTAGCAAACGCCACCAAATTCAGCATCTTCTGCAAAGTAACATCCTTATTATGTTACCTTCTTCTTTAGTAGACTTGTTTCTCTATTGAACGAGTAACCAAGTCTACCACAACACGAAAATAATAAGCATAATAGAATCTATCAGCAATGTTATGGCACTGTTTCTGAGGGATCTTAGCCCAATCCTCTAGTTCAGTAAAATTCCTGGGTTTGGATGCTGCAAATGCTTTCTTTCAAAATTTTCTATCAGATTCAATTCAGGCGACTGTGATGGCCACGCTCTTGAACCCTCCAGGACTTCATCTGAAACCAAGCCTTGATGGACTTTGAAGTATGCTTGATTCACTCATTCACATTGATTTATACGTAGGTGCAAAAAGTTCGGGTTTTGTTTCATAAGTGCACAGAACAGACTTCCCAAACTTTTTTTTCTATGTTTTTTAGCAAATCGGAGGTGACTTTTCTTGTGTTTTAGGGTCGGTAGCGGGGAACGTGTTGGGGTGACCTTAAGTGTTCAGTGTGTGCCTTATAGTGTGGAGTGAAACTTCAGTGCTGCTGCCACCAAATCATTCTGGAGGTCCTTTGCAGTCAATAAAGTGTTTTTTAACAATCGCATCCTCAGGAATCTGGTAGCAGCAGGCGATAGCTTCGTCTTTCTGCCAGGTTCAGGTAGTGTAAAAACAGGTAGTTTAAACAGGCTTAATACTTCTAGGAACATTTAGTATCTTCAGTACATCTCCATCAACAAATCTCTAGAAAGTCCAGGATGTGTTCTTAATTGTGTTCTAATCTGTGCCTGAGACACTATCTGATTTACAGTGATGTGTTGAATAGTCCTGAAACTGCAGTAATCATTAAAAGGCGCCATTTGCGTTGAATTTGGAGAAACCACTCATTATAGTTGTGTTGAGCTATTTATTAAATTGCTCTTGTTTTACTGATTTATTACAAAGAGCTGCAGGTTAGTAATTTTGGCCAAAAATTCAAAAACAAAAATTCAATAAGAGTTAAATAATTGCGACCAATTTTGGTAGCCTAATATTGGTTAACAGTACTTCCTCTGTTGTGACTGACGTCATGGTAGTCACGTGAGAGTTGAAGTGACCGGTCGATAAGTGCTAGAGGAAGCAGGGTGCAGAGCAGAGGGTCACAAGTACTTGGAGGTAAACATAATTTAGTTTTAGTTGGTAATTCTGTGTATTTATGTCTTTAGGTATTTATTGCATCTCTTAGGACAAGTCTTATGTTTAGCCTGCATACATCGAATCAAATGCACAGTTTATAAACCTTGATAGAGTTTTGTATGTCTTTCACAATGTCTATTAAAGAAGATCTGCACTTGGATCCTCCTCGGTCTCGATATGTCCTGATGAAAACGTTCTCATAAAAGATTTCGGTCCATTTTTTCAGAAATAATCATGAGATGTCTACAGCTCGGTCCTTAAGTGGTTTCAGAGCTGGCACAAAAGAATCGAAATGAAAAAGCACAAAAATGATGAAGGACAAGAACAAGTGGAAGAGTTCTTCACCCAGAGCTGACCCATTTCATGGAATTTTGATTAGTTTCCTCTAACCTTGTTCTCTCTCCTCTTCACGCCGTCCCACTATGGAGTAGTTACTCAGCCTGATGAGGACACGGAGTGTGAGTGGACCGAACCCCAGAGCCACTCACAGGCAAGCAATTACCTTCTGGGTTAAAGAGGGAACACACTCAGGCATGAGTGAGATATGAGCCGAGCACGAGATTTAGTCCCGACTCATTCATTCTAATGATAATTCATTTATTCAGGGATCAACCAGTCAGATTTAACAGTAGGTCCAGAACTCAATTAAGGAATTGTTTTCAAAATGTACCAATACTAAAAAATGTTTTAATCATTTTGCGTGGAAATGTCTTTAAGATATTTTATGATATTGTTATTACATAGCATGGCGAGATTGATCGACAGTGTATCACGGTCCACATGATTAAATCAAAATTCATGCCATCACATGATCATTTAATTTATTTTTTTCTCATCCTTCCCTGAGATTAATTTCTGTCCCTGCCTTTGGTTTATATGAAGCTTCACATCACAGATTCTAGACTCAATTTTTATTTTAATACAGCGGCTTTTAAATTACACCATGTGATTCAGACACTGAAGATATTCTACATTGTAGTACACACACTGAATGAATAAAAACATGTGAAATAAATTTCTCACATTCAGACTTGTATTAGGTCCAGAGCTTCAGCATGAAGGGGTTCCTCTTTCTGTACGGTGAATTACAGCTCCATCTGCAGCTACCGCGTCTCTACTGCAGCTTCTGGAACATCAATGAGAGGTATGATTTAACTGATTAAAAAAAAAATAATTGGACATTCTGTACTTTTGAGACAATCCAGAATTTGTTGATCATCAAAAGTTTTTTATTTTGTTATTTCCTGTTATTTTATTAAGTTTTAACAAAGCCTTTTAAGGAAACATTTGGGATTAAAATGTAAACCCTCATTAAAAATTTTAAAAAGCTCATGATAATAAAAAAGCATTTAGCAATATTTTTCTTCCTTTCTAGAAAATATGTTACTAAAACCTGTCGAATATAGGCATATCTTGTTGATCAAAACTTTAAACCACTTTGGAGATGAGATGAAAGTTAATGTAATAATAAAAACAAAGCAGTGAGAATAAACTTAATCTAAGTTTTCTCAATTAAACTGGGATTAAATGCTTTAAAGCTGATGCAACTCAAAGAAGCTCTGAAACAATACTGGAGCTTTTTCCATCGTTCCAATCTTTATGCTCCTGTGAGTTCGCATCACACTGTGTTTGTGTGTGTGTGTGTGTGTGTGTATGGAATTTCTCTATATATGCTATAATGCTAAATATATATATATATATATTTTTTTTCAACCATGTTTCTCCTGTGAAGTTGACAGTTCAGCACTATCCTTCTAGGGTTTAATAATGTGTTATACATTTCATAACCCATTTCCAGTCGTGTCAAAAATGTCCCAGGTTGTTTTCTTTGCTTGATGCAGAACAATAATTGGAACCTTCTAAAATCCTACTTTTGTTGTTCAAACAACATCGATCAGTTCAATTAATTATGTGTTGTTTTTTATTGTTTTTGTTTTATTTTTATTTTTTTTAACAAGGTAATAACTAGTGACAGGGTGATGTGATAAAGTGGATTTACAGATACAATGATAAACAACAGAACAACAATTCTTAATTAAAAAACAAAATTAATGTTTAATGTATTTACACTTACTTTGACTGTCGTGGTACATCAGTGACATCATGATGCATCCCTGAGAATAAGCCGTTACTGTAGAAATGATGGAATATTAAAGCGAGTGCATTAATATTAAATTGTGATTTGTAACCACACTGCGGTTAGAGCTAGTGGTGATGCAGAATAAATCCTTCCCAGCCCAACTCCTTCCCTCTAAAGCAGATTTATTGTATGGTATGATCGAGACTCTATACTTCAGGCTGTAAATTAGTGGAGCTACAATACCTTGACACGGGGAACAGGCCATAAACAAGGCGGAGGAGTAGCGGAGATGGAATGTAACCTGAGACGAGAGAAGAGACCTTCCCTGAATGCTGCCTTCATTAATTTGGAGCACTGGCGAGGTGAGATTTATACCTGTAATCAGCGTGTTGGGATGTGGAGGGGATGATACGGTGGCTGCTCGGGGGAGATAAGTGCTGCAAGTGCTCGCTGGTAATTGTCAGGATGGCGATAGTGCACTGAGATGCCATTAAAAGCACCCAAGTGCCCTGTAGGCCTTTTTTCTTCAAATCAAATAATGGGTTTGTGTGAAGATCGGGTCACGTTCTGCTTGTGTGTGTGTGTGTGTGTGTGTGTGTGTCCTCCCTATCTGTCTGAATTATAAGTTGCTGCTGAACCAGGGTGCAGCACCATGTCATTGTCTTAGATCATCTTCTCACCTTTTTTTATTTTATAGATTGCGAGTCTAGAAGCGACAGTGTGACCTAAATCAAAGTGATGTGACATACAGTACGTTACACATTATTAACTCTGTTTTGGACCTCAAGACATTAAACCCAGAGGCCACAGATACAATAGGACTGCAGGAAGTCTGGAGGTGTGTTGAAGACGCCTTTAACATATAAACATCTCAGTGCCAGATTAGTTTTGAGAGAGTTTTGCGCATGTGTCAAACACTGGGCGCGTCTCAAATCAACGGCTGGACAGAATTTAATAAAACTTTTGCAGTAATTAGAAATCTGCCTAAAGTTAAACCTGCACTATAAGAGAAAGGAAAAAAAAAAGTGATGCAAATTTTGTAACTGATCTACGTATTTGATTAGAACTTACTGGGTCAAGTAAGCAGGTCGAGTGATACTCTACAATGCAAGATTTCATTTCTTTATGTTTATACGTTAGAGAGAGAGTTCTGCAGTACAGTAAGACAGAAAGACACAAAGTCACTGATTATGGATTACCTGTAATGGATTGAAAAGTATGATGTGTCAATTTAGTAAATAAAAATGGTTAGTGTTAGCAGTTTGCTGAGGTATAAGAAAAATAAAACACTTTGGGACAGTTTTTTTTATGTAGTTTTACTACTCAAGTAAACAGAAGATAAAATAAATAAAATAGGAATCTGTAGGACTTTCAGTAAACTGGTTTAAAGTGATAAAAGACTTGTTTAATCTGAACTTGGCTTGATTAATTAATAAAAATAAAGTGATAGTGGGAAGAAAATGATTAAATACAAATTGAGTAAATTTGTCTTTTTTAATGAAAAAAGACAATTATTAATAATAATAATAATAATAATAATAATAATAATGGTGCATTTCTGTTAACTTTAAACTGATGAGTAAACATCTAGATCTGTCCGCTGTGCTGCAACACACTTGCCGATCACCTGGTAATCAGCACACACACACACACACACACATGATGGAGTGTTGGAATAGAAAAATATCAGAAATCATTAACATTTTCAATACGACGTGGCATGTGGCAAGAAAAACGATGTCTGACATGCAAATGATGATGAACATCCCTGATAATGATTGGTTACATCCCTGCCTAATGAATCACTATAATACAATATCCTGACGGGCATAAACCAGTGCTACAGTACATAACATTGTAAAACACTGAGGGACACACACCACAGGGTGTGTGAGCGGGAAAAAAAGATTAGGAGTAAAAATGGAATTTTGAGATTTAGAGAATGCAAAAAGTCAATTGTTTTTTTTAATTTTATTTTCCTGGAAATGATTTAGAAGTGATTAGAGAATTGTGCTTGCGTCAGCTGCACAGCGAACATTATGATAGAAATCAGACTAAACAACATCTGATTTCTATCAATCGGTACCAAAGATACAAGTCACAGACTGTAGTCCTTAAAGCTCAGAGCATTTTAGCCATTATTTGTTTTGCCATTTTTTTTTATTATTATTAATAATAATAATAATAATAATAATAATTATTATTATTATTATTATTATTATTATATGCTCGTACAGTACAAAGTGATGTATCCTTTTTTCAGCGCAATATAAGCAATATAATAAACTGAGGTTTAGTACATATTAACCAATTATACAAAAATGGGTCACACCGGCAGAAATAGCACAAATACACGCTTTTTATGGTTGTTTTCGGTTTCTACTGATCTGTGCCACTTGCTAAGGTTTTTAAGAGATCCTAAGGAGAACATTTATGCAAAATTCCCTTTTTCAGGCATATTTAGACATTCAGATTGACCTTCAGTGTGTGTGTGTGTAAAAATAAAAACATTTTTGTATTGGCCAATTAGATTTTAGACACCCTATTGTGACCTCATATAAGAAGAGCCCCTCCCTCAACTCGTTGCTCTGCTCTGCTGTTCTCTCAGGGTTAACAGTAGCTCATTTACAGTACAGTGGGTGTAGAATAGAATCACCACCACCCCATCCCCCTCCTTTAAATTATCACATTTCGTTGCTTTGCAGCCTGACACAGTTTTAGTTTTATTTAGCTGTACTTACTCTGAAAGATATCACAACAACATATCAGAAAAAAATGAAAAGCAGGATCACTGCTTCGGAAAAGGATCGACCCCTCCTCACTTTATTGTCACCTAATTCTATACCCAGTGTAAACCGACACACAAACTGCACATTTGGAGAAGGATTTAAATTAAAGAAGTTTGAGGAATGAAATGATCCATTATCAGGGGTATTTCAGCTGGAGCATGACGTTATACCTGTGGTACCCTATTAAAGAGATAGTAAAATATGGGACCTTTAAAAATTCAGGTTTTCATGGTAATAATGTAGTAGAGTGAAATGTTTACTAGTGTTGTAGTGGAGTGAAGTGGAATGGACGGGAGATGAGTCTATATTTTTGTTGAATACATTCTCAGTTAAATAGCCTCCTTGTTTTAAAGTAAATGTGTTTTTTGTTTTCAGGTACAAACAAAGCGTACCAGCTGGTCTGACTGTCCTTGGAGTGGAAAAAAAGGATAAACATGTTGTTTCTGCAATTTGTCATTCTATCAATATAGTAGCTTCAGAAGACACTTTTTTTTTCCCATGCTGCAATTTCCTGAGTGATTTAGAAACACTTGGCGTTTTAGTGTTGTTTTTTAGAAACTGCACTCAGGCTGAGAGGGACAGATAAAAGTCAGGCAGGAAAATGGCACCTCCTGAATGAGATGGATTTTATTTTTAACTCGTCCTGTTCGGCTCTTTCACTCGAGCATGAGGTTCGACAACAAGGACACGATAACGACACAGCCTCGTACAAACACAGCTATTGACAGAAAAAAAAGACCGTTTTTCAGTAGAAAACGTCTCGGGTTACTTTGCTGTAACCCTGTTCCCTGAAAAAGCGAGAACGAGATGCTGCGTGAAAACACTATGGGAACATCTTTTTGTGTTGCTGGTTGTGAAGCATGTGTGTGTCAAACACACCAAATTTTTACAAGTTTGGCTTATATAACCTTGGTCAGGTGACATCATACAGTATGATGAAATGCACCTGCAGGTTATAAATAGGAGTGAACCGGAAACATTCCTCAAATCAAGCAGTGCAGCATTTGCTGGCTACGCACGTTCTGAGGGTACTAGGGCATAAGCCCGAGGACAACTTTTCTTGCAGAAACTCCAGCACCGTAACAATTTGGCAATGGACTGGGTCTACATGTTTTGCCATGCACCAACTTTTAAATACACTTCATTTCCGCCCTGGCGATTGTGTACAGGACTATCGTAGTATTGTCCATCCGCTAGGACATGCCACAGCGCGGCACACCCCAGTCTTACGAGGGGGTGAACAGCTCATAACACTCTACTTCTGTGCTTCACGCCTTCCAAGAGTCAGACCCGGTTGGGTCTGGGTGGCCGACAGTCCCGACTTTTAAGCACGGCGGGAAAAGAATTTCCCTAAGGCTTGTTCAATTAATTTCGCCTCCTGAATCCTTGTGGTGACGAAGTTACCGGCGTTGCCAAACAGGCCGGAAGGCGAGATGGGGACATCAGGGAGGAACGCACGCTCCTTATCCTTGATGCCCCTGGGATTTAGCCTCAGGTACCTCTCTGCGGAAACCATCGCAGCCATAAAACGGCTGATAACACGAGCCATCTGCTTTGTTGCATGAAGAGACAGGTCTGTGGCTCAGCATAGCCAGTGCTCAAGTCTTTTAGCAGGTCATCCTGGTGACCCTGCACACTCGCCATGGTGTGCAGTAAAGCACCAGCCTGATCCGCTGTCTGAAAGCTTTTCCGCACCAGAAAAGATGTTAGTCTGGCTTGGTGGGGAGAGTGTGCTTTTTCAGGGAGGATGATGTCCCAGGAGAGAGATAGCCTGCAAGTGTCTCTTCTATCTGGGACATCATCATATAACACCTCGCCTTCGCATCAACGGTATTTGAATAAATCGAAGTTGATGGCACGAAGAACACGGGATAAATAAGGCTTATTTCATGAAAGAGTTAACTCATCATGAAGGTCACCAAAAAGGAAGAGAGAGAGTGAGCATCTGAGGCTCCTCCCCCTGGCCACCCGACAGAAACCTGTTGTCTAATTTTTTTTTTGTAATCCCGCTTCTGTGGCCAGACGATATGTAATCGCTCGATCGCATGCAATACTTACCTGCAGTAACTCCTCTTTACCAGCGGATTCGAGAGTAGGTCTCTCCTGTCCATTCACAAGAAGCGTCGAGGCGCGCTTGAGAAGTGGCCGGAAAACTTCCTGTTCCGGCGAGAGTGCGAGAGAAAGGGCTCCAAACGCTCCAAAAGAGCGGAGGTATGGATCTCCTAACAAACTCCACCATATCGGTGAGTTAATACTTTTAAACTCGCTTGCACACATCACATGCAAACGCAATGCAGTCCTGAAGACAAAAAGATCTGAGGAATGTTTCCGCTTCACTCCTATTTATAACCTGCAGGTGCGCCTTATCAGATGATGTCACCTGACCAAGGTTATACTGTATAAGCCAAAAATATGGCGTGTTTGACACACACATGCTTAACAACCGGCAACACAAAAAGATGTTCCCATAACGTTTTCATGCAGCATCGAGTGTAGCTTTTGAAAGGGAACAGTGAAAATCTGTTCACTAACAACAGATGTGTGTAACAAACATCATGTCACGAAACACACAACACAACACAACCATCTGTTCTCCACCTCAATGCAAGACACACTCCATTACAGGGACCGCGATAACAAAGAATCAATCGGCCTACAGCAGACAAATAAACTGAGCTACAGAGGAGTAATGACCTCTGTCAGCGCCTGCCGATAGTCATTTACCCTCCTGTTTAAATCACATCTCAGCACCTTCTACAGTACGTCTGCTTCACCTTCACGCTGGTTAGATGTTCCAGGTTCGATCCTGCTGAGGTCATTTTATTTTATTTCTTTATTTGTAAATTGTATGAAGAAAATGTAAATTATGGGGCAGCTGGTGGCTTAGTGGTTAGCACCGTCATCTCTCGCCTTCAGGTTAGAGGGTTTAAATCTTACCTTTGCTCTGTGTGTGTGTGTGGTTCTCCTGTTCTCCCCGTGCTTGCTGAGTTTGCTACAGTCCAAAGTCAGCTGATTGGCCTGTAGTGTATGATTGGGGGTGTGTCTGTACCCTGTGATGGGGTGTCCGGCACCTTGAGCTCCCTGGGAAAGGCTTCAGGCCCAAGTGACCAGGATAAGAATTCTTCATCTTCAGTTGAACAGAAGTCCTGGCGCGAGCAGACGTGATGAAGGTGCAGTACAAGATGGACGGTGTGAGAGTTTTATATCAGCCTTAATAAAGTGGAGCTGGAACCGCTGATTAGACCAACCTTGTACCATGTACCAACCTTGATATCCGACTATATACTGTACTATAGATCACTGCACGTACTTTATCATATGTTAAAGTCATCACCGAAAAACTGTATTATTATTTTATTTATTTAAAACAGGTACTAATTTTTATTTATTTAGCTAAAACTGGTACTTACTGCATTTTAGAGATTAAAAGATTTATGTTAGTTTTACAACAATGCAGTATCGGTAGAAGAATTACTTGTTTTATTCTGCATAAATTCCTGCATAGCTGCAATCTTTAAAGCAAAGTTGTGTGTAATTGTTTGCTGAAGCCAAAATGAATTAAGTTTTCCTCCCATTTTTAAAAAAGACTTTATCTTTATATGATCTATTTTTACAGTGCTTCATCTTTTGATCTTTTGGACAAAATATGGTTATGCTAGTCAGGGAGTTGGGTAAGACTCGATGTATTTTGGTTTGTTTTTGTTGTTGAGTTAGGTAGACCTTCATGGCTCTAGTTAGTGGATTTTGTTTATTATTTTGACATTGTCGGCTCTTGAAGATACTGTATCACCATCTTTGTAAATACTTGTAAATTAAACTGCAGTTGATCTCAACCCCCTGTTTATTTCCCCATTATTTTCTTTCCTTTTCCTATTTTCTTTTTTTGGTGCGGCCTGACCCTAGACCAGAATGTAACAACTGTCTTAACAAAAAAAAAAAGAGTAAAAAAATGTACTTTTTTTTAAGTAAGAGTGTAATAAGTTTTGCACTGTCCACAGATAGGTTCATTCATTCAGATTAATTTGCAAATACTTTTATCAGATCAAATCCTTCCATCAAAATGTTTTATTTCTTATTCCCATCTACATTGCACAAATGCTCCGTCATTGCATTTAATCAAATCTTATTTATGTAAAACAAAACAAAAAAATGAAAAATGTCTGTTTCAGTCGATACAAGAGGTAAAGGTACAATGGCTTCGAGTTGCATGTTTTGGCACTGAAGCTCTTTAAACTTAATGAAAATGGAAAAACGAATAAACGGATAAATGCACATTAACGGATCAGCGCTCAAAATAAATGGAAGAAAATAAAATTAAAAGAGGACAGCCATCTTAGGCTAGATGACTGTTTGAGGCCTGGAGAAAAACAAAAAATATAATTACACACCTCATTTATGACTGATTTCCTGTTTCCAAATTGTGGGGGGGAAATAATAAAGAGATCAAAAACCACAGAAAATAAAAACTAAAGAAGAAACAGCAACTTTAGCTTTATGCTATTTATTATCCTTAAAATTGGGTTTGTATGTAAAAGGTGAACTTGTGATTGAGAAATGAAATAGTGCAAAAGATGAAAGAACGTAAACATGTAGCGTGTGATTATGAATTTTAAATATTACTGTATATGTATAAAATATTTAACACAAACTGTTGCATAACTCTGCAAGATGACCATCATATACTGTACAGTCTACATTTACACATCCATACGCTGCTGAATCCTGGATTCTGATTGGTCAGAAGGTGTTGATTAGTTTTCTGTAAGAGCAGCTCTGATATATTAATGTGCTCATCCTGATACATTATCATTTCTATAGAAACATCTGACGATTACGATGGATAGTGTTGATATGGTAAAGTGTTTTTGTAAGGAGATGTTTATTTAACATTTATGGAAGGAGTCTCCAGTGTCAGTGCTAAAGACGTGATGTTAGGAATAAATCTGTTTACTCTTTTTTTATTACGTAGGGAAATTGTAAAATTGTTGTCAAATGTAAGGAATAAAAAACATGCTGTTATAGGAAACTAATCAACATTATAATTGTAACAGTAGCTCTTCTTCATCACATGTGTCACACCTGAGTGTGCAGTTATGGATCAGCCAAGGTGTTCATGGCAGAAACAAAACAATTTTAATGTTCATGATTTTTTTTTCATAACCATCATCATTCATCATTCCTGTTTGTTTGAAATTAGAATTAGATAGGAAAGTAGCAATGGATTCGATATTGTCTTTTATCCAAAAGCTTTACTTGATGCTAAAATATAATGCCGGTGTACTTGTATTAAAGGAGACAAAGCTCTATAAACAGGCAGGCTTTTCATAAAACACATACACCTTTAAGTTTCTCTATGGAATGGAAGTTTCCAGTGAAGTTCAGTCGCCTGGCTGGAACCAAACGTCAGCGCCCCTAAGCTTGATAGTGCAGTTTGTCTTCCAGTCCTGCAGGGGGAGCTCTAGACCTGGAACTCGAACATGTCCGCTTGCTTTTTGGCCAGCTTGGCGACCTCATCACGGATGGCCTGGACCAGAGCCGAGGTGGAGAGCGTGATGGGAGTGATGACGTCAACGTGTTCGTTGGACAGAGAGAACGACTGATCCGGTTCCGCCTGAGGATGGGATACCGCCTGGCTGGGGTTCCACGGGAAAGGACTTCCTCGAGGGTAACGCGGGTTCGGGAAAGCTTCTGCGTAACCTGGCAACGGAACCTGAAACAGAAATCGCTGCTTTAGTAATGTTCAAGTTTCCCACCAGAGAAAAGATGGTGCATTTTTTTTTGTCTTATTCATTTCAAAAAAGAGATGAACCATGTCTATAGCTGTTACAACTTAGGAAAAACATTAAATGTGATTAAAGTAATGTAAAACATCAAATGTAACTAAAAACAAACACAAGCTAATTTTATCGTGACCCAGTTTATCACAATCTCAGTACTGCATTGTGATATCAATCAACTCGATTCTTGTCATAAGTTTAACAGGATGTTGTATATCAGGTAAAGTGTACAAGTAGAGTAAATTAAATACAGCGCTACCTCGGCATACGAGTTTAATCTGTCCTGGAGGCGAGTCCTTAAGGTGAATGTTTGTATTGTGAAACGCACTTTCCCATAGGAAATAATGTAGATACAGATAATCTGTTCCAGCCACCCGAAAATATTACCGATATTACTAATTTCCAACACTATAATCGTATTTTTGCATATAAAAAGAATCAAAACATTTAAGACAAATACTGCAAATGAATTAAAAATAAATGGAAACGCTATACTTGTTTTATGCTAGGTGTTATTAACATTACACAAGACTGCGCAGCTCGGTTATGAGTCAGGAGTGAGACCGCATGGTTATAAAAGAGTCTCGTACAGATTCAGTCCACGGCGAGGACACGTCCTCGGGCTCTGGGGGATACGACATCCACGAAGGACTGTGATAGGATGAAGGAGGCGTGGAGATGAAGTAGCCGGGGTAGCCTGGCCTGCTGGTGGGGATGGCGTACACAGCAGTCATCGGGTTTCCTGTGAGACACATGTGACACGTCATTTCATTACGGTTCTGCCACCCAGGGTTCCTAATGCTCTAGAGAAGATATACTAATGCTGATCAACACATGAGACTGAAATAAATAAAGAATTTCACATTGTTTAAATCCCATGACTTAAAAGTAAATACTTACTTAGAAATTTTTCTGATTAATCAGTACTCTAGGATGTTCCTCCTGATTGTGTTGTCCTCTTTCTTTTCACCCATGTTATGCGTGTGTGTGCCGCCATTTACAGTTTTTCTCTCTTAGAACTTCTGTTTATTTCTATTTCATTTTTTCTTGTTTTAGTCCAACTGTGGTCCATTTCTTGTTTTTGATGACTCTCATGTCATTTATCTCCTGTTCTTTAGCTTATTTTTACATTTTATTCACTTTGGTTTTAATTTTATTAGCCCCCATGTAGTCATTTTTATTTTGCTGGATACACACATGCACATGGGTATTTCTTTTGCACAATTATTTCCACTTTTTTTCCTTTTCCTCTAGAGTTATCAATATGTAAAACTTTTATATGTTATTGCTGAACATAGGTACTTATTGTCCTCTACAGAATGAGAGAATGATGGAATTGGCAGATTTAAATAAAAAAAAAGGAGATTTTTTTTTATCTTTGTCTAGCAGTCCTCTTATTCTATCTGGCATTTATTTTTATTTTTTTTATTATTATTATTTTCTTCTCGTACTTTGATTCCACTTTTTAATTTATAATTGGCTTTAAAAGCACAAAGAGAGTAATATAGATAATAGCACTGTAGTAAATCTATTAGACAGTAAAAACCTTAGCATTCCTACACACACACACACACACACACCTGAGTGGTTGGGTACAGGCTCAGTGGTGACAGGTGGGAGTGGTGCCCTGCTGACTGGCACGTACGTGCTGCTGTCCTGCTGACTCTGCTGCATGTCTGGCACCGACGATTCAGAGCCGTGAGCTTTTGGGCCGAGATCCGAAGTAGACCTGAAGATGATTGGAACATGCATTAACTGGAAAAGACCACTAGATGGCAGTGTAGCTACAGAAATGATCAAACATGCACACTGACAGTCTATGTGTTTAGTACTGGACTGATTCTCGGACCTCTGTAAGGAGCTCCTGGGTGCTGGACCTGTTCTGGGAGGAACCGGAGGAGGAGGAGAGTCCGTGACCATCTCCGGGAGCTGAGTGAACCTGAAGGTCTGGACAGTGCGGGGAACATGAGCGCTACACGAGACGGACGTTCAGATACATAATGTTGTGATAATGTAATGGGGAAGCTGAACAGCGAGTCACTTCACACCTGGACATTCACCTCATCTGTGTGCAGTTTGGATGCTGATTAGATATTCATCACATACAGTTAAACTACCACACAAGTGGGCACTGAAGAATGTACTGGGAGGGAATTAATCAATGATGTACTGTGTCAAGGTTTTTAATGATGTCATACAATGGGAGGAGCTTTTATTATAATGCTTAAGGACGAACTGATGAAGATCATGTAGGGGTGTTGTGATGATGTAATGTTTCATTAGAGGGTTTGTGATGATGTAATGCATTAGGAGGGCTTTTTGTGATGATGTAATGTTTCAGTGGGGGTTTTGTGATGATGTAATGGATTAGGATGGATTTTTGTGATGATGTAATGTTTCATTAGGGGTTTTGTGATGATGTAAATGTTCAGTAGGGGTTTGTGATGATGTAATGCTTAAGGGCGGGTTTTGTGATCATGTAATGCATTAGGACTGGTTTTGTGATGATGTAATGCATTAGGACTGGTTTTGTGATGATGTAATGCATTAGAATTATAATATTTTGTAATGAGGCAATGCATTAGGAAGGGTTTTGTAATGATGTAGGGTTTCAATAGTTTTTTTTTTTTGATGATGTAATTCTTTAGGAGGGTTTTGTGTGTAAATGATTTAGTAGAGGTTTTTATGATGATGTAATGGTTCAGTAGGGGTTGCGTTATGATGTAATGCATTAGGATGGATTTTGCCGATTAGTGGATACACTAGGAGGGGCTTTGTTTATGATTTTATGGATAGAACTTTCGTAAAGATAAATAGGTTACTTTGACCTGAAAGGCCTTGGATATTTAAGGAAGTAGCTTGTGTGTGTGTGTGTGTGTGGTTTAAAAGGCTCACCGGTTTGCCCAGGCTGCACTGATAGAGGTCATGGCCATAGGCTGGTACCCACTGCAGTCCTCGTTGGGCGTGGTTCATGGTGTCAGGTGCGCTAGTTGCCTCCTCGGGGTAGGGAATCGAAGGCCCGGGGCTGTAAGGGCTGATCGCTTGGTGCTGCTGGTGGTAGGGGTTCCTTCTGCTGGATGAGGTGTGACCTGCAGAAGCCAGGCTGAAGGCTTCCTCTAACAGCAGGTGCATCTGCTGACGCACTTCATCGATAGAGGGCTGCGAACTCAGTGTGGACGTTTCAGACTGACCTTTGACCCGCTTCCCGTAGCCGAACTGACGACGAGCAGCCAGGCTATCCACATTGGTTTCCTCGATGATCTCGGGCTCCGTCTGAGAAATGAACATGAAGACGACATAAACAAATTCAGCCAGAAGGCAATACATGATGCCACCAGTCCCCGTCCAAAACAATCTATAGACCTTTCAGCTAAAGTGGACATTGGTATTCTCCTAGGATAGTAATTAAAGCCTGTGACTGACCCTCGTAAATGGGGTTTAGGGACAAACATCAGGCACACATGACAGGATTGACAAAATCAACACTACAGCACTGCAGCATTCATCCATGTGGGGTTTGTTTCATTCTTGTTGTTGCAAGCTATTTCAGATCAAAAGAAATGATCCAATGTAATTTGAGCCTTAACAGGAAATAAAAAAATGAAACCCTGTATTGATGCAATAAATTGGTGAAAGGTTTCTCACCATCTCAGTGCATTTATACCATGAAACCCCCATGACTTTCTTCTTACATGCTTTTCATAAATAATCACTCTTTGTTCTAAATATCATGCGTTAGAGAATACACACTGAGCCGCTGTTTGAGGTCTGTGCATTTTGCTGCTGCTGCTTTGAGCGCTGAGAGAGCCGCGTTTATTTATCACTTGCCTCGGCTCCGCCTCCTCTGATTAATAGCCGGGGCTGAGCTCGTAAATGCTGAGTTAGTGCAGTAATGAAAAACGAAGCCCATCTGCAGTCTACTGCAGGTGTGTGTGTGTGTGTGTGTGTGTGTGTGTGTGTGTGTGTAAAATCTCTCTCTGCCTCAGTCCACCATCTTTCCTCCTTCCTTTCCTCCATCTTTCTTATGTCACAGGAATCCGTAGTACCGCACGGCAGCGCTCGTAAATCGCTTCGTGCTTGACTCGGGGTTCTGCAGTAATCTCAGATGGATCCTCTCACTCTGATCAGGACATCAAGCTGCAACTGTAACTGGTTTACTAGATATTGCACCAGTGGCAAAAAGATTACAGGGTGATGAGATTCCTGTTGCAAAAGCCAGTCGTTTTTATTAGGAGCTGAATTAAAGCTGAGTGATATTAAGTTTTCGATGTTTAATAATGAATGAAATACGGCTAGTTTGAGAGCCACCAAATCCCTCAGTAATAAAACACATTCTGCTCTCAGGCAAGCCAATCTAAATACACCAGTGCTGTATGTACCTCTGTGGTCACGTTAAAGGACGAACAATGGTTCGTTTGGAAATATTCCCTGGATTGCATCATACTGTATAAACTGTGTTATGTCAAATTCCTTGGAGGAAACCAGAGGACCTGGAGAGAACAAAGTAAACACTGGGAGAATGTCCAGACACCATGTACTGTACCCAAGACTGGAGGTGAGTTCAAGCGTCTGGTATGGACCAACATGTGGTCTGAGGACATCAGTATAGCAGCTCGACTTAAAAAAAAAAAAAAAGCTTCTAGGAGACAGGTGCACTACAGATCAGCATGACTCACGTCGTAGCCGCTGTTGCGGATGCCTTTCCTGGGCCGCTCTCTCATCACCAGCAGGTCCATCTCGGTTCCTCCGGGACTCGGGCTGTTTAACGACTGTCTGCTCCGATACGCTGGGTATTTCACCTCAGAGTGTCTGCAGTTAACACACACCCACACACACACACACACACACGGTAATCATATTGTTCTCATTCTAGACTGAATGTGGTTGGACAGAAAGGATAACTATTAGGATATATGTAAGGAGTCTCTACTGTCAGTACTTTGTAGCATGTTAGATGTCAAGCTGCAACAGTTCCAACAAGAGTTTGTGTTTTGTGGTTTCTCAGGAGCATCTTGGTTTAGAGATGTTCCACAACATCTAATAAGAAGAAGCCTTTATGTACTGTATCACACATACATTACAGTATTGGTGTTTTGGTCCGTCTACATCGGTTGCCAGCCTGACGCCTGATTGTCATTCACACACTACGGGCAATTTGGAAACGGCAGTTAACCTAGCTCAATGTCTTTGGACTGTGGGAGGAAACTGTACCCAAGCACGGGGAGAACATGCAAACTCCACACACACAGACATGAGGCAGGGATCAGGCAGCCCATAAGGCCAGTGCCATCACACGTTACAGTACAGTGAAATACTCTTTTCATATATTCCAGCTTGTTAGGTATCTATGGTGAGACATGATCCAGAGCACTGGAGCAGAGAGGGGTATGGGCTTTGGTTAAGGGCTAAAAAGTGGCAGCTTGGTGGTCCTGGGTCTTAAACCCAGCATTTTAACTGTTAGGCCACCACTGACCCAAATATAAGTCTGAATACATAAAAAGTAAAGCATTGATTTATTAATTCATCTTCAATACCACTTCAGTCCTGGAGGGCCAGTGTTCAACACAGTTTGGTAATTTTCTTCTTCTCAAACACAGCTGATTTAACTTATCTGTTAATTACTAGGTTCAGTGGGTGTGTTTAGGTGAATTACAAACTGCGCTGGTCACTGGCCCTCCAGGACTGGATTTGGAGAACCCTGCTGTACAGTACATAGTCATGGGGGCCTGGAGCCTATCCCAGGACACTTTGGGCACGAGGTGGGGTACTACTATGAGCAATTTGGAAATGGCAATTAAACTAATCTGCATGTCTTTGGACTGTGGAAGAAAGCCGGAGTACCCAGAGGAAACCCACCAATTATGGGGAAAACATGCACACACACACATGCACGGGAATCGAACCCTCGACCCTGGAGCTGCAAGGCAACAGTGCCACCAGTCAGTTGTTATTTTAAGACATGAAGGTCAGCTGTTCTGCAACAGTTCTTGCAAGTGTCAGCATCGTCAAGTGCATTTGCAAAACCCATCAAGCACCATGATGAAACTGGCTCTCATGAACCGCGCCACCATGCCGTCAACTTGTTATGGCATAGGAGGAATAACACACTGGTACTGTTAACTACAATACTGTAGATTATTTTGAAGTATTTTACAGTATACAAACGTACAATAGGTTGCCAAACCCTGTACAACAAAGGGTTGTGTCAGGAAGGGCATCTGACATGAAATCGGTGCCAAGCTGTGTGCGGAAATATGCATGAAACCGATTACACATTGAAACTATGCTTGATTTCCTTTTTGGACTTTTAGATTCTCAAAAGCTTAACGTATTAATCCAGCTTGAGTGCTTTGAAGCGTTTCCTGTTCTGAATGTCTTGCATTTCGCTTCATTTCCTGTCTATATGCAAAATTGATTGACTGCATCATCAGCATATGTGGGTGCACCAAGCCCTGATCTGGCCATCGCACCATTACACGTCGCACACAAGCATGAAATTAGCCAAAGAAGGCGACAGAAAAAAAAGCCTGTGTTACATTGACAGTTGGATCAGATATCCTTCAGTGACTGCAACCAGAGCCATTAGCTGACGCATGTGTACTCGCACTGGTTAAAAAAATAAACAGTAGAAAATAAAATGCTAAGAAAAGCAGAATATTGGCCTTGTGGCTGGGTTTAATGACTGGATTACACTAGGCCTGGGGATAAACTCTTGGGCTCGGTGTGTAATCGTCAGTAATTGGCTGTAGTCAGAGCGAGGGAGAGGGAGTGCTTCTGTAGGCGCATTTGTGGTCTGCAGCTTGATAAGAGGATTTGCCTAAATTGGCTGACACGATTTCAAATCCCTCGGCCATCCTCTGCTTAAGGTCACTTGTTTAATTTGGGAATTGATGGCTGTTTGTTTGTAGGAAAAGTCTGTCTGGATCAAACCCAACAAGATGAAAGTAGTTCTTGATACCTGTAGGAATCTGAAGAACATCTGGATTGTTTGATTATGTTGGGGTTACATGAAACATTTTTACAGTTTCTTTGCCTCGATTTACAGCCGAGATGAGTCAACACATGCTTAAATGACATCAACCCCATAAGTACTGTAGGTCAGCACATGTGACACATCAACATGAGAAACGTGATCTCCACACAGACAGAAAGCCGAGCTCATGATCATCAAAAACAGGGATGCTAATACTAGGAAGCAACAATCCTACCCACTGCACCACCATGTATAGAGCAGAGCAAATATAGAGCTTTCATATTCGATCTGAATAGTTAAGTCTGCGATCATGACGACTTTGTTACTTTTAACAAAATACATAATGGCAAATGGGACGAACAAACGGAGCTAGTCGTTGGTTGGTCTTGCTTACTTACTTCAGTTAACATACAGTAGGGGCTCTATGAGAATTGACTCACTTTTGGAGTCTAGTGGTCATTCAACCAACTGCACATTTTGGCACTTCCTTATTGGAATCATTTTCATCATTGGGTCGTCCATTGGCAATCAGTTCAGTAAAAGTCTGCTTTAATATTTTAGTATTCACAGTGATGTTTTTTCCTGCCATCACAAAAGATAGAAACAGGAAGTGACAAAATGAAACCAATCAGATTGTCGTTACACCACCCAGGACTACCATGTTTAAACAGACCAGTAATAGGTTCTCTAAGATGGAAGTCATCATTCACACCTCTTAAATCATACAGAATAAGTTAGGGCAAGTGACAGGCAAAAACGCCTCTAGGAGCAAAAACGTCTATAGGGGTACGATTCTTGCTTTGGGTGCAAATGGTCCTGGTTTCAATTCCTGCATGAGCAATACCTTTTCGGCAATGCTGGCTCAAACAGTAAAGGTTCTGGGTTACTGATCAAAAGGTTGTTGGTTCGAGTCCCATCGTTGCCAAGCTGCCACTGTTAAGCTCTTGAGCAAGGCCCATAACCCTATCTGCTCCAGGGGCGCTGTATCCTAACTGACCCCGTGGTTCTGACCACAGCTTTATAGCTGGGATATTCATTTTCCTGTGCTGTTAGGTGCCTATGACAAATAGTTGAATCTTAATCTTAAAACCACCTTTATAATAAACAAGCAAGAAGCCACAGTGGGGACTCAAAATAGACCCAATTTTCTTCTTTATGATGACAGCAGGTAAATTAAGACAGTTGACGCAGCATCAGGACTTCAGTGTGTATCCAGATATAGTATACCAATATCATAACAAGCATAAATTATCCCAAATCCAATGCATCCTAAAATATACAGCAGAATGTTGACATCCTCACACACTAACCTTCTGCGAGATTTGACGTACGTGGAGCTCCGTTCGTCGTCGTACTCCGGCGTCCTGCTGGACGGTCGGGTAGCCGGGGTGTGTTCAGCGTCGTCGCTTTCTTGCCTCTGAGACTTGGAGGTGGCGTTGCCCTCGGCCGATGGGATGTCGTAGTAGCCTTTCCTCTTCGCTTTCAGCCTCAGCTTGTTCCTGTAATGCTCGATGTCTGACTTCTGCTTCAGAGCCATATTCACCTGAGGAGAGACAGAAGAGGAAGTGGTTTATCTGAAAGCACAAAATAAAAGAAATAAGAAAGAGGAGCACTCGAGCCTTAATTTCCCATCGGTCAAGTAATTATACACACTCAAGGGAAATTAAGTTTTTTTTAAATGCTAATTTAAGTGAATAAGACCAGAATAGACATGCACATGGTGTGCTTTTTTTATTATACAAGACTCGAGGCATAAACTACTGATATAGAGCAGTGAATCCTGAGTAAACTATCAATCCGGTTTGATTTGATTGGATTCGACAGCACTGATGTTTACTGTCTGATCTGTCTCAGACAGCTTTATTTTAATAAATTATTAAAGTATTAAAAATGCGTAAAAATGGCTAATAAACATTAAATGATGTGTAACGTGTGTTGTTGATTGTTTAAATGTTATGTCTCATACAAACAAAAGGTTTGTCTCAAATACCGTGGTAAATCAGCATACAAATCAGGAAACCGCCCGTTTTAATTCAGTGATTTAGTGACACCATGGGTCGCAAAAATGTCAGCAAGGACGGTAGCAAGAAGAAAAGGGAGACACTTTCCGAAAGGAATCATAAATTAAGGTTAAGTGGATTTTATGTCTATTTATTTTTCTGTCTATCAACAGATATTAAGACCTAAACAGGACTGTTTAAAAGACACGGAGACAAGCAGTATGATCTCATGTCCTTGGTTAAATGATGTTCAGACCTTCAGAAATTAATATTTGTCCAACATGCTTTGTGTGCTAGCCTACCTAGCAAAACCTTGCATGTAAAACCAGCCTGATTTCTTTGTGGCCATGCTGTTCTATCTGGGATTTATTATTATTTTTAGATCTGAAATGCTTAAGATGATTCAGCTTTAAACTCACTTGAGAAATGTCTGGACTCAGAGTGATTCAATGAAATGACATAAAAATAACACAATGTAAACTAATAGGGTTGCATAAAAAAAATGATCAATTTAAGCTAGATTGTGAAAAAAATTATTCCAGCATAACAAATTTAAACACAACCCAGAAGTACAACATAAATGCATTGTTATTAACCAAGCACATTTGTGTTACAGTAAGTCAGCGGCTTTATGTTGTGGCTGGTAAAGTGGAATGTCATTTTGACCTCTGCTATGTTCGTACCACCACATTTTGGCCAAAAAAAAAAAAGAAAAAAAGAAATGGCACCATCAGGTCACGACTTGGATAACGATCGTAAACGTGTATCCAGATCAACAGAAATGGCTGAAGTACAACTGTCTATTATTTTCCCCATGGGATCAATAAAGTGTATATATCTATATATGGCTTCATACTTTCTTGTGATTTTAACCCTGGGGTCAAACCTGTAAACATACAGAAGATAGAAACTGAAGAAGATTCTTATATGTTTGTTAGATTTAACTGTAATCTCTCCGGAAGACAGACAGCAACACCAATAATGAAGTGCATTTCGGTGAAAATAATTTTGGAAACGGGTGTTTTGGAAACGTACCTCGCCGTTCAAGACGGCCGAATCTTGACTGCGGTCAGAAGAAGCTGGTTGTGAGTACGCCGGCGGAGCTGCTATGGGTTTTACAGAGAGGAGCTGTAGAGATCCTGACGAGGTGTCATAGGGATCTGCCAAACACACACACACACAGCACTTACTTACACCTTTCAGTGGATGTGCTGTGAGCTGGAAATGCTGTAGATGTGGCAATATCTTGCTAGCTTGCATGTACTGATAAAAAATGTTCTGATACTAACATCTGATACTATGTGATGTCATGCTACAAATCAGCAGCGGTCTAGATGCAATTTCTGAAGCAAATTAGACTGCATCCTGTGTTTATATGCAAAAAGTATTGGCACCCACGCCATGGTAGTAATGATCACTCTCACTCATTCTCTATAGCATTTATCCTGTACAGGGTAGCGGAAGGCCTGGAGTTTATCCCAGGGGACTTCAATCCACCTCAGATCCCACAAGCATGTAGTCCAAATGTCCTTAGTCCAACTAGGGACCGTTGAGGCCACTGGTGACCATTCTATGGTAGAACCTCTGATAAACATTTACATGCAAATTAACACACTACAATTTACAATTTGGGAGCACCAATTCGCCTAATCTGCATGTCTTTGGACTGTGGGAGAAAACCGGAGTACCCGGAGGAACCCACCAAGTACATGGAGAACATGCAAACTCCATGCACATAGACCTTGAGGTGGGAATCAAACCCAGACCCTGATGGTGCAAGGCTACAGTGCTAAACTATGCCACCATGATGGGCAATTTAGAAACACTAATTAGCCTAAACTGCATGTCTTGTATACTGCATAACAGTAATAATTGTTATGATTAAGAGTGAAGAGAAGCATCATGGAGAATATCTCAGTGGTTTATTGGTCAAACAGCAGAGCTCTTTCAGTCTTCTTTGTTTCTATCATTTGTAAAGTGGCTGCCATCTATTTATCTATTAAAACCAACTCTGTGTCTTATGCTCAGCAGTGCCCCCTCTGTAAAAGACTGGTATTGCACTTACAACACTTCAGGGATTTTTCCTTCATTCGTTGTTGAATATTAAATCAGTATCACATTATTTTTTTTTCCTCGACACATTAGCTTCCTCTATCAATCCCACATGAGACGTAAAACACACTCACACACTTTATTAGCAAGAATGAAACTGTTAGCCTATCATTTATTTTTGGAGATGTATTAGTGGCTGTTCCTCTCTCTTTGTACCTGTGAGGTCAAACACAGTGTGTGTGTCAGCAGAGGCAGCATATGGCTGTGACAATGTGCTGTACTGTACACACTCCCTGCAATCCTGACACAGCGAGAGGGAGAACTCTACATGACAGATAATTGTGTGCCAGGAAAGCATCTGCTTTCTTATGTGCAGTGAGATGTATGTATGTGTGTGTGTGTGTGTGTGTGTGTGTGTGTGTGTTTGCTTTAAATCTTGCATATATAAAGACCCATTTTCATCATAGTTAGTATCTGCTTGTTGCTATTTTGTTTGATGAAAAAGACAAATTTCCCATGTATGGTCAGAAATGTAGGTGTGAAGTGAAGATCATAGTCTCCAGGCACTGTGGGATTTCATAACACACCAGTTTATTATCATTAGTATTCATTCATT
Source organism: Clarias gariepinus (assembly GCF_024256425.1). Classification (NCBI taxonomy): domain Eukaryota; kingdom Metazoa; phylum Chordata; class Actinopteri; order Siluriformes; family Clariidae; genus Clarias; species Clarias gariepinus. The sequence continues at coordinate 38,567,422 of NC_071106.1, forward strand.
TATTCATTTATTCATTGGGGGGAATTTGTTGGAGTCTCCCAGGAGACTTAGGGCCTGTCCACACGGAGACGCGTTTTGCTGTATATGTATACATTTTTTATCGTATTGGCGTTTCGTCCACACGGATCCGGCGTTTTAGGAGACTGAAACCGCAATTTTTTGAAACCGGGTCCCAAAGTGGATAAATCTGAAAACGAAACCCTTGCGTCTTCGTGTGTACGGCCAATCCGTATATTTTTTTTGAAACGATGATGTCATCTCATCACACGTACTGTAACAGCAACAACAATAATGGCGGACTACACGGTTGTGTTCGTGTTGCTACAAAGCCTACTAGCTTTATTACAGCAAAATCTAAGCTCAAAGTCTTCTTCTCCGTGTATAGTGTATCTCTATGGCAGTATTACAGCGCCCCATACTGGTCTGGCATATATACTACACCGTTTTCAGTGGTTTCGTGTGTACGCCGATATTTCTCGAGACGACGCCGTGTTCATGAAAAAAAATGATCGGATAGGGAACGAACCGGCGTTAGGGCTCAAGGCAGGGTACACCCTGAATGTGGTTACAATTCTACGCAGGGCACACACATACACACGGACTCACACACTACAGGTGATTTGGGAACGCCAATTAACTTAATTTGCATGTCTTTGGACTGTGGGAGGAAACCGGAGCACCTGGAGGAAACCTGAGTTCGCGGACAGGGATTATGTGGTGACCAAAAATGTTTTAAACTAACAGCAGGCTTTTTGGATTTCTTAAATATGTTATATTCATATTTTATGTAAATACGTACATCATTGTTCCCCATGTCAGTCATTCATGAATACAATAACAGTCCTGGGGCAATATCACCTAACAGAAAAGCAATTGAATACTACTTCATTGTATATTAAGGACAATACAAATATATATTTACGGTGGTGACTGGTAATGTATAGTACAGTATATGGAGTTAGATGTTTAGGTAGTCATGCATGTTTTAAAAAAAAGTTTTTTTTAAAATGTTGCACTTTTTTCAAATTAATTAATTTGTTTTTATTTTAATTTTGTCAGTGAATCTGGCCTTTAATGACCTTACACAGCTGAAATATAAAAAGAAACCATTTTTACACAGTTGGTTGATGTGTGTATGTGTGTGTGTGTGTGTGTGTGTGTTGCTCTTTTTCTCTCTCCCTCACCAGTCCTCTTCTTGCTTTCCTCCTTCCGGAGACTTTGCTGTGTTGTGATTTTCTTCGCCGCGGAGCCTCGTACTGAGACCAGTCTCGCCGCTTCGACGCTGCCCACAGAACCGTCCTCGCTCGGCAACCTGCTGCTGGAAACCATAGCAACAAGATGGCAGAGGTTCATGCGTGGGGATGCTTAAGTATTTCTGTTTCTCTCTCTTTTTCTTTTTCTCTTAGTTACACCTAAGCTGCTGCACCAGCTTTCTCACCGAACACACAGACGTCAGCTTTATAACAGCTTTGGGATAATCTCATAATAAGTTTTTTTTTTTTTCTTATTAGCTTGATCTTGTGCATTTTCACAGCCTCAATTCTCCAGGTCGGGATTTTTAAAATGACGCATTGAAAGTAATAGAATGTTAGAGCATCAGAAATCTTTTATGAAATAGTTAATAAGTTTAGAACAAGTTAACACTGGTCTCAGCACTCCCTCAAAGTGTGTGTTTTTGTTTGTTTGTGTGTGTGTGTGTGTGTGTGTGTGTGTGTGTTAACAAAACACTTCAGATTTTTTTATATCTCAAACTCCCTGTTTCCCTCTCCTCCTCCAAACACTCCATTACAGTGTCTATGTAAATGAGCTATTGCTGAGCCACGCCCCTCCAGAGAACAGCAGAGCTGAGCATCACGCCAGGGGAGGGGCTTATCTTATATTAGATCACATTAGGGAAAAAAATCTAATAGTCAAGTTAAAACTCTGGCCAAGGACAATATGCATTTTTTTAAGTTTTTTGTCTGCACTTGTAAACACACACACACACACACACACACACACACACACACACACACACACACACACACACACACACTGGAGAGCCAACTGAATATTTAAACGGGACTAAAATGTATTTTGCATAATAGAATCCCTTTAAGGGGAACATTAAAATGCAACATACAAAAGCAACAATGAAACATTCCTTAATAAATAATACTTCATTTAAAACTGAATTCAAATAAAACTTACAAAGGTTGTTCAAGTCAAACCAGGACTCATGATGAAACTTCTCGTGAATAAAGGAGAAAAAGGTATAAAAAGCGATTTATATTTACAGAAGACTTCAAGCCCAGTACGATGATGAGACGTTTTAAAGAAGGCCGTACATCCATGAATGACGATCCTGATCCTGGAACGCCAGATCCTTAAAAATTGACAGATAACTTGTGGAAGAGACACATCTGTCTGTGTGAACGGTTACAGTCCTGACCTCGCTCCAAGCCATTTCTACATGTTTGGGCCATTAAGGGAGTTCCTGGGAGGCCGGCATTTCAGACATGAATCAAACAGCATGTCCGTTCATTTCTTGTGCGTAATGAGAAAATGTTCTACCTTGATGATGTCCAAGAAACACTGGGATAAGTGCATAACATTTACATTTACATTTAGGCATTTGGCAGACGCTCTTATCCAGAGCGACTTACAAAAAGTGCTTTAATGTTTACAACATTGGATACATACTTACACTGGGTTAACTAGGTAAGTAACTAAGTACCATTAGTCCAACACAACTGAGAAGAGTTTTTTTTTTTGTTTTTTTTTTTTTTTTTTTTTTTTTTTTTTTTGGGGGGGGGGGGGGGGGGGTTAGTCCAAGTACTGTAGAAACAGATGCGTCTTGAGTCGTCGTTTAAAGATAGTCAAAGTCTCTGATGTACGGACATCTAGAGGAAGTTCATTCCACCATCTAGGTGCCAGAACAGAAAAGAGCCTGGATGAATGCCGCCCTCGATCCCTGAGAGATGGTGGGATGAGGCGAGCAGTGCTGGAGGATCGGAGGGAACGTGGTGCAGTGCGTGGTGTAATTAGCGCAGAGAGGTAAGTGGGTGCTGGGCCATTTTTGGCTTTGTAGGCAAGCATCAGTGTTTTGAATTTGATGCGGGCAGCTACAGGAAGCCAGTGCAGGGAGCGGAGGAGTGGGGTGGTGTGGGAGAACTTGGGAAGGCATAAGTGTAGCAGGGGATTATATAGAGAAATAAAGGGAGTTTTTACCCTCATCACTGTGTTCCGTTATTCTGCAAAATCAAAAGTCCCACTTTGACTTGAACACCACGTTTAAATAAAATCTTCTTTGTGCCCCTTTTGGGGGGGGGGGGGGTTTAGTTTCCACCTGAAAACGTCTCACCTCTCAGTTCTAATTAAGTGGCTTAACAGGTATAGAAACTCTGTGGAATCTTTACGTCATGTCAGTAATTTATGACCTGGATGATTGAGAATGATAACAGACAGCTGTATTGTTTATAAATGCTGTAATTGTTAAAAGCTGTAGGCCACTTTATGGAATGTCATGTACAGTAATAAGCTGGTGCTGGAGCTGCGAATCACAGGTTTATAGTAATACACTCTTATTTAATACGGGATTGTTTTCATAGTAATCAATCATTTAGGAGACGCTCCAAATAAAAAAAGGGTATAATTATTAAAGGAGTCTCCGGTGTCAGAGCTAAAGCTGTACCTTCAGGACATAAAGAGAGTCTGGTGAAGGAACAATGTACATCTGCTATAACAGAAGACGATTAAACTTGTTTTTATAGTAAATATTAATGTATAATTCATAGTATATAATTCATAAGTATAATGACCTGTTTTTTTTTGTGTTTTTTTTAAGAAAGATACTGTCTTTAAAGTTATACAGTACTAAACTAAACCTGCAGTGTCACTTCCATTAACTTACAAAGCAGTTATAGTGTATATTACAAAATTAAATATCTTCCCAACGTCCAAACCTTTTCCGGATTTCACCCCCGAGGATTTTTTTGGAGTTGGTGCCGTCCGAATGGATGACCTTGTCGAGGGAGAGAGAGGCGTCCCGGATCGGCAGCGGAGCCTGCGGGAGGGGGGCGCTGTCCTCATCGGCGCCGAGCTGACCCAAATGCTGCTTGGCGTAATCGAACCCCTGAACCGGCTGCACCAGGGATGCAACGTATATATACATATATATATATTAAAAAAACACACAGAGTTATCAGATATTTAAAAATAGAAAAGTAATTTATGAAGGAACTAATATTCTAATTTAAGGGTAATATTTGCACAATATTACACACGATTATAACAAAGTGAGACCGTGTTTAATATGAGAACAATTCTGGATATTAATAACGGTTTGGTTATTTTTTTAATTGTTTAATGTTTGGCTACTAAATTACATCACACACAGACATATATGGCTTAATATTATTTATTTATTTATTTATTATTTAGTGGCATTTCCATTCATTCCACCATTTGAAAGAAAATTTTTGCTTTTTTTTTATAGAATCCTTAAATGTTGTTTGTATATTTCTAAAATCTCTCTCTCTCTCTCCTTCTCTCGCTCTCTCTCTCTCTGGGTTTTTCATCGAAAAACTAAGGTTTTAGTTTTATGAAAAATACTGTATCTTGTGTACACCACCGGCTTTTTGTTAACTGAAAGCTTTTTGGGTTTTTTTTTCTCATGATGATAAAGGTGATATTTGAGTGTAACGTATGAGAATAAATGAGATATCTTATAAGTGAACTAAAAGAAAAAGTCAGATTTTTAAAAATATTTCTTGTTACAATATATATATATATATATAAACAATAAATGAAATGCAAGTTGTGTAAGCCTATTTTATACATACTGATTATTAAGCATAAATGTATTATTCTGCTGGCAGATAATTTCCCGATTTTTATGAATAAATGCTTAAAATGAGGAAAATTATCTACCAATAAAACAAGAAACTTACACTTTACATTTTATTTAAACTTGTAAAAACTCTTAAATTTGTTTTTCTGTTAATGTGTATTAAGAGACTGTAGGTAAATTTTACTAGAGTTATGATATTTGCATGTGCCAAGTTGTCTTTTTTTGGATCATTTGAGTTTATATTGCTTAAAAATAGTAAGGGTGATCATTTGCAAGATAAAATACTCCTATTAAAAGTAAGTAACATTCAAAAATGTTTGCAGCACAAATATAATTAAAATCTGCAGCTTTTAATGTTCTAATCCCACAAACCTAATACATTTACCAGAAACATTGTGCGAAATTATTAGAATAATAAAAAAAGGAAGTGACCTAGCCAACTTCAGCTGTTTTATATCTGCCCCAAAAATGTCCATTTTTAGCGTTATACTGTCACACTTTGAACAATAATCATTTAAAATGCAAAATATTAGTATTTATTTGAGTATTAAAATACAAAAAAAAAAAGGTATTTTAGAAGCATATGGCCTCTAAATATCATTGCCTAAATTAAAGCATTCCGTGCAAAATTATGTGATTATTTTATGAGAGTAACTTTTTCCCCTAGGTGAGACTTTTTAGCACCAACACCATGTTTTTAAGTAATTCATTTCCATCACCCCATGTTAAATTTATTATTACTTTTTTAAAACAACATTAAGCAACTGTTACCAGGACAAAACTATTTCCCTCTTGAATTAATGAAGTTCTTTGAATCTTGAATTTTAAATGGTTTGGACGATTCCCAAAGGGGAAATCTGTTGTTTTTGGCAGGTGTTCCAATGCTGCTTATCCATCTAGAGTTACATCTCCATGTCCTCACTTACATTATAGCAGCTATAAACAGTCATTCCCATTAGCGTATTTTACTACATAAGTTATTTTTTGTAAATAGGCCATTAATGCACGTCTGGTTAGATGCTAACTGCATTTCATTGGCTTTGTACATATACTTCGCAAAGTTACAATAAAGGTGAATCTAATCTAATATAATATAATATAATTCCCTCACCAGCCTCTTTTAATCTCTCTTGAAGTTAATAAAACAGAAAACACATCATCATACGCCTCAAAGACGCCTAAACTCCTCTGTCCTGAAGATTCCTGTAAGAACTGTAAAGTTACTGTTTGACCTCTGACTGTTACACCGCACTGACACTGGAGACTCCTTCCATAAACCAAACCTCTTGTTGTAGAAAACATATCTATATCAGCGATTACACAAAATATATGTTACGTTTATGTGTTTATGTGAATACTGTACAAGTCACTCTGAATGAGCTGTTACCATACATACTATAAACCTTGGCTACTACAACTCAACGCCTTCCCGCCAATCAGAATCCAGAATTTCATTCTAGTCGTTTATGTATTTAAACACAATCTTTTTTTATATAGCTGATTCCGACACTTAACTTTGACAAACTCAGGAAAACTCAGCCGTGTCTATATGGGAAGATCATTTAGCTTCCTTAATTTTATTTCTCTAAAACTTTTCTCTATAACTGGATTAAACTTTGAGCCGCTTTAATTGATTTACAACGCAATTAAACTAGAAGTCATGGAAACGTAAAACACATTACAGCTAATTTGCTTCCAACTGTCACATTAAACCTGTACAGAGACACTCAGTTTGTTCATTAACTAATCATTAAGACAGATCAAGTCCTGCCATTTTATAATATAAAGTTTTCACAATTTTAACGCCTTTAACTCACATCCCAAACCACGCTCACCTGAAAACACATATTTTACCCTGGATTATTTTCTTTATACATTCTAAAGTTCACATCTTGTACAGACTTTAAAAAATGATCTTTACCTCTTATTACACACTCACTGTATGTAGTTTTTTGATGGAAAAAAGATAACATTTAATTGATGTTAGCAGAGGAAAGCTGTCTTTTAGCTGTTTTTATTAATTTATTAATATACGTTTCCCCCCAGTTTAGCAGACTAGATAGCGTGCATAGCACAGCCGGCCTACTTTCACAAAAACACAAACCTACAGAGAATTTCTGACCTTGTTCCCAATACAAACTCTACTTATTTGGGTCTATACTCACACACACACACACACACACACACACGCACACACACAATTTTTGGACAGCATCAATCAGCATCACCTTGTAAACTGTCCGAGGATGTAGCAAAAGTCATAAACCTTCCTTGTGATTGTAAATGCAGCTTAACACATGAAAAAAGACGCAAGTTGCATACGTACCTGGTGATAGTAACTCATGTCTCTCCGATAACTCGTCTGCGTGAAAGAGAACAGTGCAGAAAGTCATTTTTTTTACGGTCTCTCCCTCTATGTTCTGAGTGCATTAAGCATGTTATAATACAGTAAAAATAATCCCATAATAATATAAGAAACAAAAGGAAGGGAGAAAATGTCTCCGCCGCGATCTCTCTTTACCTTGACCCGTGGATTTAGGTTGCCAATCCCGTCGGTTTTCAAGTCGCTCTTGTTTTTGTGGCAAAGAACAGCAGTGATGATGATGATGATGATGGTGACGATGCCGATCGGAGCCAAAACAGAAGCAATGATCCAGAGGTTGTTGGAAGGGCCCTTCACCACAGCTGCAGGATAGAAATTATAACATCTTTCTAACATCTGTCTCTGACCTCCACTAGCATGAGCTCAACTGCATCACTTTCAAAGACATATTTGCATTGGAAGTGCTTTCTAAAAACACTCTAACCAGTCCGCACACATGCTTTGACCATGCCATCTTTCTCCCTCTCTTTCCACACCCAGCTACTGGCCAGACCTAAACGTTTGGAACGATTTGGCTGATTTAATTTCTATATGTTTTGACCATGCCCACTTTCTCTAACCGCCACTCTGACCACACCCACTGCCTTCTGTACATAGTCTGACTATGCTTACTGGTTTCTCCTGGTCCCACCTGCTATTACAGACACTCTGACCACACCCACTTGCAACTATACACACTATGGCCACACCCACTTGCAATTATACACACTATGGCCACACCCACTTGCTACTATATGCACTCTAACCACGCCCACTTTTCTATTTCAGAGACATTCTGACCACACCCATCTGCCACAAAAGACACTCTAATCACACCCACTTGTTACTATAGACACTATAACCACACCTACCTGCTATTACAGACACTCCACTCTGACCACACCCACTTGCTACTATACACACTATGACCACACCCACTTGTTATTACAGACATTCTGGCCACACCCACTTGCTACTATACACACTATGACCACACCCACTTGTTATTACAGACATTCTGGCCACACCCACGTGCTACTATAGACACTCTGACCACACCCACTTCCTATTTCAGAGACATTCTGACCACACCCATCTGCCACAAAAGACACTCTAATCACACCCACTTGGTACTATAGGCACTCTGACCACACCTACATGCTATTATAGACACTCTAACCACACCTTCTTGTTACTATAGACACTATGACCACACCTACCTGCTATTACAGACATTCCACTATGACCACACCCACTTGTTATTACAGACAATCTGGCCACACCCACTTGCCACTATAGACACTCTGATCACACCCATCTGCCACAAAAGACATTCTGATCACACCCACCTGTTACTATACGCACTCTGACCACACCCACCTGCTATTAAAGACACCCCATTTTCTTCAATAGACACTCTGACCACTCTGCTATCACAGACACTCTGACCACATCCACTCGCAACTATAGACACTATGACCACACCCACTTACTACAATAAACACACTGACCACACCCACTTGCTACTATAAACACTCTGATTAAGCAATTATGTACAATTTAACCACACCCACATTCTATTACAGAAACTCTTACCCCACCCACTCCCATTCTGTCTACAAAGCCTCACTCACTATTCCCACACATGCTTTGCACACTCTGACCTGGTCTCTGGTGTTTTACACACTCTGCCTCGGACTGCAAATTGGTGGGAGTCCCACCAATACCCATAGGTCCTCTGACCGTGCATAGATGTAGACACTGTGCCCACTCCCACCCACTTCTACTCATCAAACAGCAGATGCTATTCTCCCAGTGCTAAAATGTGTGTCTTTTCACGCATTGCAGGTTAGCAGGGCTCCTTATTATGCATACAGTACATTAGTATTAAATTACCTTTTTTCCCACTTTTCCCAATTTCCACCCATCTTTAAAAATCAAGTGCATCCTTTTAAACATCTACTCACTCACCATTAGGGGGCAGTGTAACACATTTGGCAGAAAAGATCTGTCCAGATTCCTACACCTGTTCAAGTTCACAAACACTAATGATTGGCCCTGATCGATGTTGATGTGCAAGTATGCCACCCCAGCCCATTCCTGAGGGCATGGCCAATCTGCTCCCTAGAACTCCTAGCCAAGGATGGATATAGCCTTACAAACTACAGCAATAGGGTGAATGTGTCTAATCTGCCACTTAAGAGCCAGAAATTTTTCAAAGTAAGCTTACAGTGATGCTGTACTAGTGCTCTTTGTTCTACAATCTTCATGTCTTAGTGCCTGCATGAGAATAAAGACATCCCGCAGAATCCCAGCTGTGCTTGATGTGTTTATGTTAATGCTTTCATTTGCACATGCCTAAAGCAATGCTAATAATATGTTTCTGAACAAATCCCACATCATACACATGCACATTGCAAGAATGCTCCACTGTTCTGTCTCCCCTGAATTCTTGCCAACGTTCAGCATTCCATCCTTCTCTCCTCTCTGTAGATAACTGAAGAGGTTTATAGCACCTCTATAGAATACAAGAATGAGTGTGAGGCGCTCAGTTATACCCCTATGTAGTTACACAAGTGAAAGTGGATTAGGGGATTAGTGTAGAAACACTCATTTCCAAGTCGAATCCCAATGCTGTCAGTTGTCTGTCAGTAAGGCAGGTATGAAGTAGGAGTGCAGCACTGATTTAAATAAGAAAAGGAATACAGCAAACCTTCAGCTTGGAGCTGGACAAAATATCCCAGTGTCAGCGCCATGGTCTGAGAGTCCACAGTGTTCAGGATTTTAGCTGCAGTTGTACCAGGGAGGGGCGTTCCATTCAACTGCACGTAGTAGGTAAGTTCAGCAGGGTTCTTTGGGCCTACCACTCGCCTCATGCCAACCATCTGAGATCAGAGAGAAAGCATGGAGCAGAGATGTCCAAATGTGAATATTACATTTTAACTGTGGAAGAAAACCCACCAGGCATGGAGAGAGGATGCACACTCCACACACACAGACCCAAAGGAAGGACTCCAACCCTTGACCTTGAAGGTGCGAGGCCACAGTGCTAACTACTATGCCACCATGCAAAAGCACTACTACCCATACTGCAGTACCATGATTGGTGGTGGTTCTATGGCGGTATTTCCAATGTAGAATGGTATAAAAAAAAGCTAAGCAACAGTTGTACTCATCACACAACCACATCACAGTCCTTTACTTGAGACTCAGAGTTACCTGAACAGTGTAACTGCCGACCGTGGTGGCCCGTTTAAACCGTGCACCATGCTGGTGTGCTACCATGAAGAGCTCCGCCAAGTGTTCCTCCATCAGACTGGCGAAGCTCTGGTACTGACCCGCCAGAGACGAGTTCTCCACATCCTGAATCACTGCACGAGGCAAAGAGTGGAATGTCTAGTTATTTCCTTACTGCTCGATGGTTAATCTAATCACACTGCAGCAGACTTAACTCAAGAATTATTGACCATCCTGACAGGAACAAGCATGCAAGACAAAGAAAGGCAATCTGTCTGATAAGATCTTTCCCTTCTCCTGAGGGACGCATGAACATAAATATTTATATGCACTCTCTCGCTAACACACAGCGTCATAAAATAGAACATTACAATCATTTAATATAGTTTATCACAGTCAAGAAAAATCAGTGTCAATTATAAGATCCTGCTGGCGCGCAAGGCGAACGGATGTGCGATCAAGATATTTTTTTTTTCGGTGGGAGAGGGGGGTTGGTTTTTGATTTTCTCCCTAATTTAGTTGTAGCCAGTTCCCACCCTTCATTAGGACGTTCCCCCATTAGGCTGAGCCAAGTGACGTCAGCCAACTGCATCGTTCCGAACTGTTCACTCGCACACCATCGGGAGCGGCATGACATACGCAGAGGATCTGCTTGAGCTTGCAAGAGTTCACAGATGCCCAGGATTGTCTTAGAGCCGCAATTGATGTGAGAGCGATAGAGTTCTTCCTCTGTGAGAGAGCTCGGCCAATCAGCTCTTCCCGGGCCCCCCGGCTGTAAGGGGCTACAGCTACAGCATGACCCGGGATTTAAACTGGCGATCTCCAGATGATGGGGCGAGCTCGTTACCGCTGCGCCACTTGAGGGCCAAAAAGGATTATAAATCTGATTGGTCAGAAGATTGTTTAATCGATTCCATGTTTGAACAAGCCAAATTCAAAATAAAAGACGATATCTACTTGTCTAGCTAACTGAGCTAAACGCTAAAGCTCAGATCCTGCATCCATGGTGCTTGTCAGTCATGTTTGTATGAGGCAAATCACTTAACTCTTGCAAACGTTCTGAAGATTTCATGATGATTTTATACAATCTCAAGAATAAAAACTTCTTATTTCAAGGTTCCCTGATTAACAAGCTTACCTGTGATTACCCAGAATTCCTTGGTAGCCACTGAAGTGTTGAGGTTGTGATACTCCAAAGCTGCAGGACAGAGAGAGAGAGAGAGAGAGAGAGAGAGAGCATTAAAGTGAAGTTCTTTGATCCTCAGTTCAGAGGGTTTTTTCCGCCGTGCGACCGTCCCAGCCGTCCTGGTGGAGTGAAGCCTCACAGCCATTTCCTAATGAAACTTCAACTCGGTTACGTATCGGTAGCTTCGGCCGGCTGCATCCTCTCTCAGGGCATGTTGGAGCAGAGAGCATGAAATCAGAACCAGGCTTTGGCCTATTTCTTTTGGAAAAAAAAAGCATGGCTCTTATTTGCATATTACATACCAGTGCTAAAAAAAAGAGAGTGAAATGCTCGAGGCTTGAGAGACTTTGTGACTCTTAAATTAATATGGCTCTTGAGATCATCTGGAGAAGGGGAAATGGGGCTTTTCCAGCAATTAGGGTGAAGGTGTGAGTCACTCCCTAATGGAGCAGATTTATCCCCCGGAGGCTTCGCTAATTAGCCGCGGAGTTGAATCCAACACATTTAAAAATAAAAGCCAAAAAAAAAATCAATTACTAAAAAGTCTAGATTTAAATGTTTTTGTATTATGGCTCTGAGACAAGAGAAGATCTGTGAAGCGTCCTGGATCAGAACCGAACAAACATGAGCACGTGTTCTCAAGTAGGAGAGTGTGTGTTATTCCCGCCCAGCTGCCTGAGGGGCGCTATAATGCTCCATCCTTTCTCTCTCTCTCTCACACACACACACACACTCAGATGCTCTCTCTCCCTCTCAGCCTCTCTTTCTCACTGTCTTTCTCTATCACACACACACACACACACACACACACACACACACACACTTTTTTTACTCATCACAGACAGTATGTCTCTCTTTTTCTATTTTACACATATGATCTTTCTCTCTCTCTCTCTCTCTCTCTCTCTCTCTTTCACACACACACACACACACACACACACACACACATGTTCTCACTCGCTCACACACACACATTTTGCCTCTCAACACACGAACAGTATCTCTCTCTTTCTCTCTCTCTCTCTCTCTCTCACACACACACACACACACACTCCTGTAATAGTACTCCCCCATTGTTAATTATTTTCCCTCCTAATTGGAATGATGACTGAGCTTTCCCTTTTAGAAAGGGACAGGAAACAGCCTTCGCTCCTTAAGCATGCCAACTGTTTCATTCTCCGCCTTGGCATGCCCCACGGCCACCATCCTGCTTTTCTCTCATTACCTTTCAGTTGCAGAATATGCAGAAAACTACATGCTTATTTAAAAAGATTACATTACAAAATGTACAATCCTATTCTCACTTTATTATGGCGGCCATCTTTTCTCTCTCTATTTTTCAGCGCGTTACCACAAGTGTGTTTCATCTAAGTGTTACAAAGTGCTGATACTGGAGACTCCTTCTATTAATGTTAAATAATTATCTTCTCGTACAAGGAAACAAATTAGAATCCAGAATTTAACAGGCAGTAATGTGTCGGTCAGTATATTAAAGATGTAAAGTATAGGGAGCGCGCACACACACACACACACACACACACACACACACACACACTCAGGCATCTCTGAAACATTCCTTCACTTCTTGTATTCTGAGAAGTCTTCATAATCAGTCTCATCCATCCTCTCAACTGTTCCAGAAGTCCTGACTCTGTCCGTTTCAATAACTGCATGACCTTTCTCTTTCTAATGCCACTGCAGATTTATCTACAGTCCAAAAGCCGAAACCAAAAGGGTACGAGGTGAAGCGGAGATAAGCAGCAATCATGCCGATCATGTAGCACAGAGCTGAGTGAAAAATCTGGGCCTGATCGCTGAGGCAAAGCACGCAGGAGTCACGCAATCTGCCTCCAACCATACAGCAGTTATTGTGTTCTGTATCAGATGAGACGTCAGATGCCTTCCTCTTGACCTTCAGAAGAAACGAGAACCACTTTGAGCCTTCTAAAAATAATCCAACACGACGTATTAATTCAGCTGAGATCTTTTGAAAATAAATGTCAAAACAATGATCGTATCATGTTTTTAAAACGAATTCAGCTTTGCGAGTAAAAATTTCTTGAATCTGGTCAAAATTTCTATTCCTAATATTATTATAAATCAGATCTAAGATTATTACTCCTATTTCTATACATAGCTTAATAAGTAAAAATAAAATCACGTGGGAAAAGTTAGTGTCCCCTCTTTTTATTCTGTTTTTTGTTTTGGTTTGTTTTTTCTGTAAAGACATAATAACAATCTAATGGTAGTGGGTCTCAGTACAAGACAAATACAACCTCAGACGAACAACAACATATGGCTTTTTTTTTACTGTGCTATTATTCGTTAAACAAAAATTAAACCCAAAAAAGAAAAGAAATATGTGGGCAATACTTCCCAAGAGTGCCAATCTTCCCAGGAGTGTACGCCCCAGTACATTCGCCCCCAGGTTAGACCGGGCAATGCTCAAATACAAAAAAACAAAACAAGAGCTACATCTTGTACGTCTTAATACAGGAGCTACTGTATTAAACCTCAACCAAGTGGTAGAGATGGCTCAGTCAGGTCAAAACATTGTTCAATAAGATAAAATGACTTAAAATGTGCTCTACCAAAAAATTGAGCAGAGCATTAAAGTGCTATAACAGTAAAACCGTACTTAAAAAACAAAAATCCTATTCATTTTATACTGCGCTTATTGTAACCCCATGTTAATAAACAGGAATTAGTTTCCTTCAGTTGGAAGACTTTGTATTCTGCACTGTATATCATATATGACAACAATTAACTAATAATTTGGTATTTATTTTGTATAACAACAATATAAGAAAGTATTGTAATGAATTACAGTGAAACCTCGGATTACGAGCATATTTCGTTCCGAAAGTGGGCTTGTATTCCAAAACACTCGTAAACCAAATTAAATTTTCCCATAGGAAGTAATGGGAACTCAAATTATTCGTTCTACAGCCCCAAAAAATAAATAATAATTGACACAAAATATACAGTAAAAATAAAACAAATTAACCTGCAATTCACCTTTAAAAAAACCTAAAAATAAATCCCAAAGGATAAGTGTTTTCGTTTGTGCATGCAGACTGTGTGTGTGTGTGTGTGTGTGTAATGTGCGTGCACACACATGCTCGTTTTTTAAGTCAAAATTTATTAAAAATCTCTGCTCGTCTTGCGGAACACTCGTAAACCGTGTTACTCGTAATCCAAGGTTCCACTGTATCTAATAAAGTGTGTGCATGCTGTAACATCTACAGAAAGAGTCTCCAGATTTAGCACTTTGTCAGGGTGAAGGTGTACCTTCATGTACATTTTACAATGTCTTCGGGAGTGTTTGACCTTTGCCCTTTCTCTGTAACATAACATGCAAGTGTCCAAAAAATTGCCTTACGCTCTGCCGTGATGAGCGGAGGGTAAAACAGGAAGTAGCCCACCAGCTCAGCAGTCAGGCGGCTGAGCAGGTTACTGGCCACGGTGCCGTTCAGGGTCACGGTTCTGTTACGCACCACATATATCAGGGACACTGCAGGAGAACCGGACGACTGAGACACACTCAGGATCTGAGAGAGAAAACAAGACCGGAAATTAGAAAGACAAATAAAGAGCAGGAGAAATGAGATATGAGTAAGGCAGACCAGTATATAGTACACCTACTGTATATATATATATAATATATACAATATATACAATATACATTATACATATGTAAAAAAGAGAGTATATATACTGTAGATATACTGTACATACTGGTCTCATGTCTCAGTTGTAGCTGTGTGTGTGTGTGTGTGTATATACAGTATATATATATATATATATATATATATATATATATATATAGTGTACATACAATTGAGAGAGCTCCAAACTAAAGCTATATTAGAAAGCTACACAAAGAACCTTTAGAAGAACCCTAAAAAAAAGCATTTTTCATAAGAAAAAAAGACAGTTAAAGAAAAACCTTTAAAGCAAAATGAATTTGTTTCGTGTGCAATTCTCAAAGCAATAAAATAATTATCCATGCTAAATTTGCACTTTCTATATTTATATTAAATGCATGCACATATACATATTTTTGCACTCACAACAATAACTTGTTTAAGAAAACAACAGGCTGTTGCAAAAAAGAAAAAATCAAATTATGCCTACTTATAATGTCTTACAAAAGGAATAAAATACTTGGGACGATGTTTTCATAGAAAACTAATCGGTGATGTGATCAAGCAAACTTCTGTCCAATCAGAATCCAGGATTTAACACTGTGGTATAGCATAATAGAAAATGTTCTTGCTATCACGGAAAAGTAAGTGTGTATATGTGTGTGTGTGTGTGTGCGTGTGTGTGTGTGTGCGTCAAACCTCCACACTGAGTGTGCTGTAAGAGTTCAGAACTTTAGCCTCAGCCTCAGCAAAAGCATTCTCTAGTCTCTTCTCCATCAACTGAGCAAAGCTGCAGGACCTCAGATCATCTCCCACTCCTACAAATCTCAAAACTGTTTACACACACACAAACACACACACACACAAAGAGTTACATACACATCCTCACCCCAGACTTTACAGCATACAGGGAGGCTCAAAAGTTTGGATCTAAGAGCAAGAATGCTTTTAAAGGTACACATTTACAGCCTGTGACTTTGCAGCACTTGTGTATACACTGAATACAAGGACACAAACATTTCCTAATGTCTCAAAACAGATGATGCTCCCTGCAGAGGGACTTTAAATGAGGCCAAAGAAAAATTAGTTTCCGTTCCATCTTCTCTTTTTAGAATTAATAGCTTCTTTGGTTTAAAATAAAAAGAAGAATATTTAATCCTATACAGTACAAGGGAAAGGTGGTTTAGTGGTTAGCACTGTCGCCTTGCACCTCCTGGGTCTGGGTTTGATTCCCGCCTCGTGGGCTGTGTTCATGGAGTTTGCATGTTTGCCTTGTGCTTGATGGGTTTCCTCCGGGTACTCCGGTTTCCTCCCACATTCCAAAAATATTCAGGTTAGGCTAATTGGCATTCCCAAACTGCCCGTAGTGTGTATGTGAGTGTGTGTATGTTTGTGTGCCCTGCTATGGATTGGCACCCTGTCCAGGGTGTACCCTGCCCCGTGCCCTATGTCTCCTGGAATAGGCTCCAGGTCCCTGCAACCTTGAATACAGGGTAAAGCGGTATAGGAAATGAGTGAGTAAAACTGAAATGCTTGAAGAATCCAAACTTTTTGAAATAAACATGAAAAGCTAACACTAGCATACGATTCATGAACATTGCATTGGATACAGTATCATGGACAATATGGTCTAATGGGAACCTTTTTAATATCATAATGTCTGATAAACCTACATAATATAAGTTTGATGAACATAAAATAAACTAAATAATCGCCTGCAGTGGCGTTAAACTTCTTCCATCCATCTAGGAACCACTGAAGTCCAACTAGGGACCGTGGAGGCCAATGGTGACCACTGTATTTATTTCCATTTTTACAACCATGGTAGGACCTCCAACATTCACACTCACATTCACACACTATGGGCGATTTGGGAACGCCAATTAGACTAATCTGCACGTCACTGGACTGTGGGAGGAACCCGGAGAACCTTTAACTCCATGCACACACAGACCTGAGGCAGGAATCGAACCCGGACCCTAGAGGAGCAAGGCAACAGTGATAAATTGGTCCCTGTGGGGAGGGGTGAGCTTTGGGTGGCCATGATCCTATCACCAGTTTACTGTTATATAATTCATAAACAATGTTAATGTTATGGTGGATTAGTGCAAGTTGCCATAAAACCATCATTAAATTATGAATTAGAGCTTCATAACTAACATTCTAATGTTGTTTAGTTTATTACCTAATGACCCAAGCGTTATAAAGGATAAAATAATGGAAGGTGCTATAATAAGCTTTTCTATTGTGAATGTTAGCTGTTGGTAATAAACGGCTTGTGCAGCTTTATAAACACCTTTTATTTGGTATTGTGTCAACCGTTAAAATGCTTTTTTCCTTTTTAAAATCACAAATTTTTAAATAGTTTACTTGCTTTAAATCGTAAGAGCTAATTCTGCTTATAAAGCCTAATTATGCTATTATTCAAAGTGGAGAGCTTGAGAACGGGTCTGAGTAAACATGCACAGCGTGCTAGAAGTGATGACGCACACCAAAAACTGCACGGAATCCCAAATTCGATGCCAGCCAACATGCCCTCCCAGCTGACAGGTACTGCTAAGAAAGCAGTAACATTTTAATATATCACGATAATGAGACAAGTGATAGAAAAATTAATCAGGACAGGCCTAATTCAGACAAAAATCTCACATGATGTATATATCGTTATTAGATTGTTAGATCCTCTGGTTCTTCGATAAATGTCTCTTTTAAAGGAGGTAAATCAAGCTCATACGTATTTGGCGTGTGCTCACGGAGCCAGTCTGCATGGCTGACCTGTCTTCAGCATGAGTGAAATAGCAGGAGTAGACCTCCAGGGGGTTGCCGGGATTGGCACCGCCTGCACCATGGGCACAAACTGTCGGATATCTGCCATCAGCCTGTCCAGCCCGTAGGAGATCAGAGCCTCCACCACGACGGACGTGGTATAGACCAGATCGCCACGGGTTACATAATAACCCACGGTCACATTGGGCACCGTAGACAGGCTTTCAATCTGTAAGAGGGAAGCGTCAGAGGATCAGTCAAGACACATGTGGTACAAGTGAGTCATCAGCCTTGTAAGAAGGAAATGAGGCATGAAATTGATATGTTGGACAAAGATGAACATAGCCCTTAAAAGATGGCGTGTTGTTTTTAGACAGAAAATAATAAATGGAAAAAAACTTTAGGAAAGGATACAAAGTTGTGAGCTAGGACATTTATTTCACAGAATAATAACCTAAAAGTCATGCTTATGGTATAACGAATCAATTAACCATATAAAAAATTAATAAATAAAAGAAAGAAACCAAAACTCCATTTGTTCTTCTTTCTTAGAAAGTTATTTTTAATAATGACAAATATATATATTTGTATTTAGTCAAGACCTTTATAATTATTCTACCATCATCACTCAGTGAAGTTTGGCCTATAATCTGTTAACTACTAATACCCCTATCTCACCTACTAATACCCCTATCTCACCTATTAATACCCCCATCTCACCTACTAATACCCCCATCTCACCTACTAATACCCCCATCTCACCTACTAATACCCCCATCTCACCTACTTATACCCCCATCTCACCTACTAATACCCCCATCTCACCTACTAATACCCCCATCTCACCTACTAATACCCCCATCTCACCTACTAATACCCCTATCTCACCTACTAATACCCCCATCTCACCTACTAATACCCCCATCTCACCTACCAATACCCCCATCTCACCTACTAATACCCTAATCTCACCTACTAATACCCCCATCTCACCTACTGATACCCCCATCTCCTGGTTTCGTGCGGTGGCCATAAGTACAGTTCATCATGATTCACCGCGAGTTTTGATGCTCTGATTAGGTTTCCATCTTTCCGCGCATCGATCCTTGCATCGTCAAACCGCATAGGTGATATATCATAGGGGATGGGGCTATCGGAGGCGGGGCTTGCAGGACGACTTTCACACACACACTGACTGACTTGGCGGACATAACGCGTTAGATTACTCATTAGATCAAAAAAGTACTCTAAGTACTCTATATAGTATACTAAGTACACTGTATATAACTAATAATGTTTAGCGTAGTCCTGACGTTCTTGTGCGTTTTATAGCCATTAGATTTGATAAAGTATTGGAAGATTTTAAAACTGTCGTATAGGCAGCAACGTAAAAAAAAAAAATCAGTAGAGTCACACCCCTGCATCAAGAAATCCAGGTAGCTGTAGTGTAATGTAGAACAGGTCCAGTGGGAAGGAGTTGTGAAATCTTTGTGGAGTCAAATACAAAAAGCCAGATACAAAAAGCATAAGGTCCTCGATCAGGTTAAAACATCGCTAAATGGAAATGCCTTTTCATTTGGAAAACCTCAACACTGAAGTACGCACCTGCTTATACACACAGTGACTAAGAGTCTGACACTTTCACAGTCATAAAAGAAACTTCATTTTACTTGCTGAATAAGAACAGGGTTGGGTCAGCACAGGGAATGACAAAATCTCTGCTCACACATCAAGTCTGTAAGTGAGTGTGAAGGTGGGGGTGAGGGGGGGGCAGCTTCGATACTGCAGGATTTCTCCTACAATTGAGTTTTGTTGCTCAGGATGTGAACTGGCCTGTTGCCTGAGTCAGCAATCAACACCTCATGAAGGTGATATTGAGGGATTGTGTTTCAGTACAGCTCAGAGTCGAGCCTAGCCCACACTTCCCTCGATTCAAAAGATTATTACGGGATTAGAGGACTGCATTTCCTCCCAGGGCCTTCACGAACATCAACAGGGCTCATTTGCAGTCAGGGGGTCTTTCTTCTAGTGTTGCAACTGGGTTTAGAATTACCTGTGCCCTTTATAAAAATGTGCAACAAAAAAAAAGTTTTATTTTTCTAAGTCTTTAAGAACTGTATTTTTTGCCATTGCTTGTTAATCTGAAGGTATAAATAGGAGGCCCCACACAACTTAATGTTAAGAAAAAGAACACACACTGCGCAGTAACAGACACAAGTTACATAAAAAGTTTTTGAAAAAATTCCTTCGACCACAACTATTTCCATTACGTTTTACAGGAATAGGAAACATGAGCTTATTGCCCCTCTCTGTATATTGAGCAGGATAGGAAGGAACCAAATGATGCAGGTTTTAAAATCAGGACAATCTGATTTTAAAACCCGCAGACTGACATTGAGTGGTTGTAGGTCGAAACGTCTTTGTGCATAAAGTCCAACACCTGGCTGCCTGGCTGCCTTTGTGAAATCTTTGTGGAGTCAAATACAAAAAGCCAGATACAAAAAGGATAAGGACCTCGATCGGGTTAAAGACATGGCAGAAGATGGAAAGATAACAACACTGGACGTGCATCCAAAACATCAGTGACACAAAACGGCCACCTGCAACACTTAAATACATGATACTAATGTTAAATATCATATGAGGACATGACATTTTCTCCAAACTTCATTGTCCATATATGTATCCTTGTACCATCCTCATATGAGGACTATAATCCTTTTGGCAAACGTTTTCTGGTGGAAGACATTGCCTAAATTTATAGTTATCAGCCATGAATAGTCAGTAAAAATTGCAATGTACAGTACACAACAGTTGTGTTGGTGTCTCATGAGGATATAAATATCTCCAAACTGACCTGTGCACGGACACTGCTGTCATTCAGAGCCTTCGCCAGTGCAAGGGTCAGGCCTTTCAGGAGGTTCTGTTTTAAAATGTTGTCCAGCCGGGTTCTCCGGATGTGGACGTTTAGAACTGGAAGAAGAGATCAAAGACATAAAGATACATTGCAGTAGCGAGACATGTACTGTATGCCACAATACCAAAAGAGAGAGCCAAGCAACATCCAAATATTTTTTTTTTTTAAAGCATAAGGGTTTTCACCTGTTTTAACCCACATCCTGTCGGTTATGTTACAGCTGACTGGAGAACTTTGAGTAGTGGTTGTAGTTCTCGGTAGACTTGTCCTGAGACGTGGGGTGGTGGTGGGCCATTTAGGGGACACAGTGGGTGCTATAGTTTTGGGAGACTTTACCGTAGTTGTGGTTGTTGATGAAGTGGTACTCCCAGCGGTGCTAGTTAACTGACTTGTGCTGGTCTGTTGTGTGGTTGTGGTCGTCGTTGAGGCAGTAGTGGTGGTGATTGTGGTGAGTTGAGGGAAATCGCCAACTGGTAATTCCTGGGTAAGTAGTTCTAAATGGACTGAGGTGTTTCCATTTTTGTTGGTTAATGTAGGACTTATCATTTGAGATGAAGGGGAACCAGAGTCATTTCCTTTTGCATGAAGCCTGGAGTCTTGAGATGTTAGGACAAAGGATGGAAGCGCAGACATCACCTGGTCCAGCGTAGACTTCTCTGTAACAACAAGATGAGGTTCACTCACTTCCTGTGAAAGGTGTGATGGGATTAGTGCAGAGACCTGTGAGAACGTCAGTGAAGGCTTTGAAGGTAATGAAAACAATGGTTCACTCGATGTAGATGCCATTAATGACGATTTTAACGGGAATAAAAAAGCCGTTGATGGGGAGTCAGATGCTGTTTTTGGTGTTAACGGTGATAATGTTGAATATTTTGTTAAGCCAGAATGATAGATATATGCTGCTGATGAAGAAGACGATATGAATGGAGATAAAGCTAAGGATGAGATTTTTGATGGTGAGAAAGATGTAAATTGTTCTGTTAATAAAAAGTCATAATAGGATGATATTACTGGTGATGTTGATTTTGGGGATGGTGATGGTAATAATGAAGAAGATGAAGTCAGTATCTCTTTTGATGGTGATACAAACATAATGGTTTTCAGTTGTTTTGTTAACATAAAATCGTAATAGGATGGTAATAATTGTGATGGTGATAATTCTGATGGCGGGTTTCCTGTTGTTGATTCAAACACTGACAATGTGGGTGATAATTCTAATAATAATGATGCTGTTGACAATAATTCTGGTGCTAAATCTGATGGTGATGATTCTGGGGATAATTCCGGTGGTAATGGTAATAATTTTATTAATGATGATGGCCATGTTGGTGGCGGTGAAGAACCTGGTGAGATTTCTGTTGGCGATGAAGCAGATGATAATTCTAATAGTGATGTTCCTAAAGATAATAATTTTGATGATGATGTTGATAACTCTGTTGGTAATAATTCTGTTGATGCTGGTGATAATTCTGCTGGTGAGGGTGATGAAAATTCTAATGGTGATATTTCAGATGGTAATAATTTGGACAATGATAATTCTAATTGTGGTGATTCAGATGGTGATAATTCTGTTGGCGATGATGATGAAACTAACGTGCTTGATGGTGATATAAACACCATGGATGTTAACTGTTTCGTTAACACAGAATTGTAATAAGATGTGAAGGGTATTGATATTGAGGATGTGGTTGTGGGTGATATTGATAGTAATTCTGATGTTTCTAAAAGCAATATTGGTGATAAACCTGATGATAATGATGATGCAGCTGATAATTCTGTGTGTAATAAATCTGATTCAGATGGTGATGGTCCTGTTGATAATTCTGATGGTAACGATACTGGTGTCAGTTTTGATGATTCTGGTAATACATCTGAGGGTGATGATGCCACTGATGATAATAATAGTGATGATACTGGTAATAATTCTGGTGGTGATGATGCCATTGATGATAATGGTGAGGATAATAAAGGTGTTATTTCTAAATGTGAAGATAGTGCCACTGACGACGATGATGGTAATACTTCTGATGCTAATGATGCTGTTGCTAATGATGATGAGAATGCTGGTGGTATTTCTGATGTTGAAAATGTTGATGGTAGCTCTAAAGGTAATAATAATGCTGATAAAGGAAATAATGATGACGCTGGTAACATTTCAGAAGTTGATGAGAGTGGTAATAATTCTGGTGGTAATGATGCTGTTGCTAAATCTGAAAGTGATGATGCCAGTGTTAACAATGGTGGTGGTGATGAATCTGATACTAATGCCACTGTTGACGGAGCAGATAATTCTATGTGTAGTAAATCTGATTCAGATGGTGATGGTCTTGTTGACAATTCTGATGGTAATGATGCTATTGCTAACGATGCTATTGATACATCTGAAGTTGATGGTGCCACTGATGATGATAATAATGATAATACTGGTAATAATTCAGGTGGTGATGCTGGAACTGATGACCAAGGTGAGGACGCTGATGGTATTTCTGATAGTGAGGATGCTAAAGGTGATAATTCTGAAGGTGACAATAGTGCCGCTGATGATGATGGTGAAGTGAATAATACTTTCAATGGTGATGTTGCTATCGATGTTATCAATGTTTTTGAGAATGCTGGTGGTATTTTTGATGTATTCTGAGGTATTAAAGATGCAGATGGTAACTCTGGATGTAATGATTGTGCTGTTAATGGTGACGGTGATGATGGTAAGAATTCAGAAGATAATGATAGTGTTAATAATTCTGGTGGTAATGATACTGTTGGTAAATCTTTAAGTGATGATACACGTGTGGATTCTGGAGATAATTCTGATAGAGCAGTTGATGTATCTAATAGTGATGCCACTGATGATGGTGATGATGATGGTGATAGTGCAGGTGATAATTTAGATGGTGATGTTGTTGATAATTCTCTTGATGATGCTGTTGACAGTTTTGATGGTAATGAAGTTTGTGAAAATTCTGATGTTGTTGATGCTGGAGACAATTTTGATGGTGATACTGAAGATACTTCTGATGGTAATGATTCTTGTGATAATTTTAATGATAATTCTGATGGTAAGGATACTGCTGCTAATTCTGGAGGTGACGTTGCTGGTAACGATGAACTTAATAATGCTAAAGGTGATAATGCTGATGGCAATGATGCTGGTGATAATGATGAAGGTGAGGATGCTGATGACGATTCTGTTGGTAATGAGGCTGGTAGCAATTCCATCGTACCTGAAGGTAAATCAGTTTCTGTTCCTGATGTGTGAACTGCTAATATACTCAAGGTGGGTGGAGACACAGAACGTGTTCTCTTTGACAAACGATCTATCGCTGATGCTGGACCCCTGGCAGGTAACTCTTGAACACCTCCTGTGTTTAGAGTGACTGATTTATTCGTGTTGCTTGGTGATAAAAATGATTCTACAGGTTGAATAACATGTACCTGTTGCAGTGGGTGTTTTCTGTGATTAAAACCTACGATCACTGCTGGACTTAATGTACTTACATCTTGCTTTTTTAAAGTCCAAGTGGTATATAAACCATTATCCACTGACCTCTCCTTCCCAGCAGTGTTAAGGTTTGCTCTTATGGGTGTAAGGTTCAGGACGTGGGCACCAGTACCAAGTGCAGATATTTGTTTTGGGGATACAGTAGATGTGTTTCCTTCAACAAATGTGTCTTTTGATATCTTTGATTGAGCTGAGAAAAATGGAATTTTGGTGAATATTTCAGATGGAGTTGGCATTCTTCTGAAATCATCTGACTTCTCGATATCAGCCTTATTTGTTTGCATTATATTAGGAAAGTGGATTGAAGGTGTAAGAAAAAAAGATCTATCAAAGGATCCCTTGCTAAAGGTTGAAAGCTTGAGGAAAGACATTGTCTGCAAAGGAGTTGGCAATGAAGTTGAAGCAATGGCTAAAAACCAAGTGAAGGTTTTACTGAAAGGGTTTTCAGAGCTTGTCAAATGAAGTGAAGTGTATGTTTCTTGGATACCTTTTTCAGGACCCAGAGTAGTTACAAAATTTGAAATGGTAGCATTCTGAGAGTTGAAAGACTTTCTGTCCAACAGGATTGATGTCATAGACCTTGACAAACTATCAGTTACCTGTTTTACTGTAGCGCTGGAGAAGATGGCAGATAAAGGTTTAGACAAGGTCACTGCTCTTGCTGTAGTCTCTGAAGAAATGGTATCAGTTCTATGAACCATAAGTGGTGTTGATGGGATGTTGGTTGGTGACACATTCCAAAAAAACTTCGCTATTTCTTTAGTACCATGGGTTTTTAGAGTTTTGTCGTTGCTAATTTCATGAAGACTTGTACTCGGCATGTACTTTATGAATGCAGAAGAAGTTGGCATTGAGAACACTTTTTTAGGCTTTGTATATTCTGAGAATGAAACAGATTTTTGCAGGAAGTTCGAAAGTTTGGGCTTTTCAGTTGAACCAGACAAATGAATTCCAGAAAAAGAGACAGGTGGAAAAAGACGAGACTTCACGGTTGTCATGTCTGTCGCCAAAAGAGAGTTCGGAGATGTAACCTGTGTGGTCAGATATCGTCTATATAACCCCAGAGATACATTGTTGTCGTTGGTGTATGGTTCTTTCCAATTTTTTTGGGAACTGGTTACGTTTTGCTTAGTTGGTTGCTTTAGAAATGATTTGTATCCTGGAGACGTTGGGTTCTTGTGTATTGTTGGAGAAACCATCAGATGAGTGGTTATGAAAGGGTTTTGGACAAAATGCTTGTTAAACTGTATATATGTATCATTTAAGGTATTCTTAAGTGAACGATGTTTATCTGAGTAGAGTGTGGTTGGAGTAGTTGATACTGGAACAGAACTAGATATGTGAGAGTGGTTACGTGCTGATTTAGTTGTTTTTAATGGTGACCATAATGAGGTTGAATCTGAAGATGATAATGATGATAATAATAAAGAAATGAACGCTGGTGTCACTGTTGATGCTGACGATTGTGGTAGTGAGTACGATGATATGATATCAGTGGCAACCGGAGGTACAGTATGAGAATGTGGTAGAGATTGGACAAAACTGGTTGTTGTATGTGAGCTGAAATCCAAACCTGAAGTAGAGGACTGGTTTCTAATGTGCACCACAGCCGTGGAAGGGATCATAAAAGATGGCTCCGCTCTCTTAATAGGACCTTCTGCAGATGAATGAGCAGGACTCTCCACAGTGGAGCCTAAATGAAGAGTGATCCGTGGTTTCTCAACTGTGCTCGATAGCGACATCTCGCTCATGTCCCTTTGTCGACTTGTTGAGTCAGAACGAATAACAGGCGCGGGATTCTCATCAACCATGAGCAAACCAGATGGCTTTAGAGAAGAAGTGGACAGGGTTGCTTGGTCTGGAGATGAGGCCGATGATCCAGATGCTTCATAGTTTGTTTCATCTGTGATAGAAAGAAATTCAGGGAGCTATATTAGGAATATTTCATCTTTACAATGGAGAACTTTCGTTTGAATCCTAAATCGGGTAGTAGGAGCTATAATTTTCCTGTCATATATTCTGGAAGTTCCTTTGTGAAGCAGGCAGTCAGAATTATAGCTCTGCTGAACAATACAAAACCCTCAAAGCAAAGTCTTTAAAAAACACTTTGAATATACTGAACAGAGCTGATATAATATTATGTAATTTTAGGAACATCATGATCGTTAGGCATTACAACAGGGAGCATTTTCCCGGAGTCCATACTTTTACTTTGTCAAGGATTCAGTGCACAATAGCCTTTACACCACAGCAACGCACACCCCTTTATAGAGAATAGAACGAGAAATTAAACAAATAACACATTTGAAAGCCAGCGAAGAAAGGATTGTGTCACATTTCTGAATGTGTCAGATGTGCCAAGGTTCTGCGAAGGATGTCTGGGATGGGTCTTGCATCAATCTATCCAACCAGCCGGCCTACTCGTTTACCAGGCAGTACACGTCTGTTCTGAAATGCTCAACAATATCCAGGAGCCACTATGACTCATTTATAAGGATTTGCATTTCTAGGACATAGTAAACAAGATGTTGTTGTTAAGGCTCGCAAGCTAACCAATGCTGATTAACAATAAAGCACTACTTATACAATAATTAAGATGAAGAAGAACATTTCTCGAAGGGTTAGCTGTGAAACACAAAAGGGACATTGTAAACGTATGAGTAAACGACAGGAGTATGTAAACACGAACCGAGTCACATACTGTAAATGGGGTCTGGTGGTGTGCAGGTGTGAGGAGATCAGGACAGGAGCCACTTGTGAGGAGTTGTGTGATATAATGCATTCCACTTTCACACCTGAGTTTATAACACCCACTTACTAGAAACAGTGAAGGTCATGGTGTCCCTTTGTCCCATTATACGCCTAGTGGGAAGCTGACACACTTTCCATCTCCCTGAAGTGTATACTTTCACTCTGCAGTAGCTCTAGCGCCGTGCAGCTCAACATATCACAGGTTCCTACGTCAATCTCTCTGCACAAATCCTCCGTCAAAGTGTCCTTCTTGACAGTCCTGCTGAATTGGAAACAAACTGATAAAAGAAGAGAATTCTTTACCCACATTCTGGTCTTCTATTCCAAATCCAGTGCTGTATAATGAGAGAGCAGATTCTCTCACAATTATAGACCTCTGCTCCTAAAACTTCAGCCAATCGTTCACTGTTTAGGGAACTCAAGGAACAAGGCCCTGGTTGAGGTGCCATCCCAAGACATGGCGCAAAAAACTCACATCAATAAAACTTAGGAACACTAGTCAGGCTACAGTGCATGGAAGGAAACCTGAGGACTCAAAGGAAACCCTCAAAGCTCAGGGAGAACATGTCTCACACATAGACGGAAGGTGAGATTCTAACTCTGGCGGCCATGCTAACCATCCACGAGCCAATCAATGATTCACAAATAGTTCACTCAGAATGCTGAAGAAGTCAAATAAAAGTGTGCTCTGCATTTATTAAAAATGAAGATTGAAATTGGACTGGTGTTGTGTGCCCTCGAATAACATCTACGACACTGCCTACATAGCAGTGATTATTCAACTGTGTGATTCAAGCCTAATATAATATAAATACATTGTTGTGTTAATATAAATAATATAACACAACAGTTGTATGCTTTTATCACCTCTAGGTTGGACTATTGTAATGTCTTACTGTCTGGTTGTTTAGCTAGATGCATAAATAAGCTTCAGCTAGCCCAGAATGCAGCAGCGAGAGTCCTCACTAGAACCAGAGGATACGAGCACATCACCCCTATCTTATCTTCACTGCATTGGCTCCCTGTGAAATTTCGCATTGATTTTAAAATACTACTCTTGACATATAAAGCATTAAATGGTCTCGCGCCGCAGTATCTGAGCGAACTGCTAGTGTCTTACGAACCGCCACGCCTACTTCGATCAAAAGATGCAGGCTGCTTGTCAGTACCGCGTATCATGAAAAATACAGCAGGGGGCAGAGCTTTTTCTTACAAAGCCCCAAAGTTAAGGAATAGTCTTCCAAATAGTGTTCGGGACTCAGACACAGTCTCAGTGTTTAAGTCCAGGCTAAAAACCTATTTATTTAATCAAGCATTTTTGTAAATAGATCAGCCTTAGAAGTAGCAGATCTGGGGGACTCATGGACGTAGAGTATTATGGTGAACTGGTATGTTTAGATGCTGTCTTCCTCACTCTCATTGATCACTCAGGTTTGCTGACGGTGAGGTGATTGGTTGCTTTACATCTCAGGGAGCCATCATGTCTGTGTTATCTTCTGGCTCTCTCTTTTAGTTATGCTGTTATAGTTAGTAGTACTGGAGTCCCTGTTAGCACTCTACACTAAATATGCATTCACATTATACGTTATGTGACTGTAACCATACCTACTGTAACTGTTATCTCTCATTCACTTTTGCTTTTCCCTCTCTCCCCCCTCTCTCTGTCGAGCTACACATGTCATTCCTGAGCTGCCAGTGATCCCGACTCCCTCTGCCCTCTCTACCTGTCTGACCCATCCTGGTGCCCCATTTCTGGGTGGAGATCTCGTCACATAGATGCCCCGTGTCTCTTTGGGATGGGTCCAGTGTCTGGGGATGGTTTCACTCTGCCATGAAGACGGTTCTAGCCTCAACTGATGTTGACAGTTGTTTCTCTGAGAACTTGACGTAGCTGCAGTTGCTCGATAGTTCAGGATTGGAATTTCCTATGAGTCTACCTGGACTCCATATTAACATCAATTAACATTAACTGTTATACTGAACTGCCTGCCACCTAACACACAGTATGAGTGCAGATCAATTCCTGCTTTCTGTTTCACCCAGATGAGGATGGGTTCCCTGTTGAGTCTGGTTCCTCTCAAGGTTTCTTCCTATTGCCATCTCAGGGAGTTTTTCCTTGCCACTGTCACCCTCGGCTTGCTCACCAGGGACAAACTGACCATTTTGATTCATACACATTCATATTCCTTACAAACTTAAATAATTCTTTTGATTGTGTAAAGCTGTTTTGCAACAATGACAATTTTTAAAAGCGCTATTTAAATAAAACTGAATTGAATTGTATGAGAAATACCATTCATCACTGGTGCAGTTGCAGACCCAGAGTAGTTACTGTATTTCAGAAGGCCGCTATTTTGAATTCCATAATCATAGATATGTACAGTAATTTCCGAAGGTTAGTACCCCTCTTTAAATTCTATTTGATTGTACCAGGTCTTAGTATGAGTTAAATGCAACCTCAGACGAACAACAACATGTAACTTTTTAAATGTTTTTAGAAATAAAGCCAAAACAACATGCGGGCAATACTACAGTAAGTACCCCTTACTGCTACCACTGAAATTTAAAGGGTAAGTTGCAGCCAGGTGTTGCTAATCATCAGCCATTAATTAATTTATCATCAGCAGGTGTACAGCCCTCTATAAAAGCAGACGTTTCGGAAATTTGCTGTTCTGCAGCACTCAGGTGAGTGTTTCCCAACAGGGAAAGACGTAAGCTAATAGAGAGCTAAGACATAATGTTCTTAACTGTTGCTGCACACCAATCTGGAAAGGGTTATAAAGTCATTTCCAATCAATTTGGAGGTCAGCAATTTACAGTGAGAAAGATTATTAAAAACTGATATGCATTAAGACATTTGCCAATCTTCCATAGAGAGTGGACGTCCCAGCACAGTCAGACCGTCCAATGCTTAGAGAAATACCAACAACCCAAGAGCTTCATCTCAGACCCTGCCGACCTCACTGAGCAGATTAAAAAGTCCATGACAGCACAATATTATAATATCAGATTTATTATCAGATACACAATATGTACTGTATAGTGTGTAGGCCAGCTGATAAACCACCAGCAAAACAGTAGCATTACCTTAACATAAGTTTGATGTCAACAAAAAAATAAAAATAAAAAAGACAGAATACAGTACACAATTTAACAAGTTATCAAAGTTCATAACTGTACAAATTGTATTTAAAAAGATGTCTATAATATCTCAGAAAGCGTTATTGCAACATAATTTATCACAATGTTGATATTTTATTCCCATATTGCCCAGTTTAAATAAATACATATACATTCATACATACTGTACATACACACTAGGTACACTTGTTTTTGCATTATTGAATAATTTTAATTCTTTGTGGTGACGTATTGTCAGGTGTTCAGACTCGCTGATAACGAATAACTCTACACACTCCTTTACCTCTTCCACTTTCTTTGCCTGTGACCTAATTACTTTTTGTCAAGCATTTGTAGAACACAACTAGAAATAAAATAAATCATACTGTACACGCAACATGATCGCTTGTAATTTGGGATCTCAGTAAGTCAGAGTATGAATGATGAAACTGAGAAGCGAAAAGATGAAACAGGACTTATGATTTAAACCTGGCTGGAAAATAACGATGTTTTTTGCCATCTGAAACTTTTTCTGCTAAAAATTTTATCTGTAAAATTTTTTTTGATGTATGAATGTCAGTTAACAAACACAAATTATGTCTTAGCCATATACATCAGCCATCAGTTACATGATCAACTCGAACATTAAACCCACTGCCTGAGGAAGAGACGGCACCAGGATGCACTGTGGGAAGCAAACGTGAGCAAAGGCAGCGTGATGCCCAGGACGAGGTTCTGCTGGGGGTCACTGGGTCACGCCGTACATGTGGATGTTACCCTTGTGGTATAAAGGGCACCCACACCATATTGGGCAGGCTGTTTAAATTTTAGGTCTGATTGTGTACATTAAGTTCCTGTAAAAAATCTTCTGTAAAAATCCAGCTGACCTTAGCTTAACCAAGTCTGATTCATTTTATAGGCCCGAGCTCATCAATCTAACCCCACTGAGAGTGACCTTCTGAATGTGACATCATTCTGGCTGAGTTCAGATACTGCAGCACACACCGACGCTTGTGTCCTTTTGTCCAGAAAGGCTAAAACAGTGAAACGGGGTGTGTACGGTCGAGAGCGGTTGTGTTAACAGTCAGCCAAGACAGTTTTTTATGTTATACAGTACATACAGTATAATACAGAAAATGTCTGTGCCAAAGAAGCTACTTGTGAAGTTTATGCAACATGGAAGTGACCGATCTCGCTTCCCTACACAATTTGAGATGCTAACTTCAGCCATTTTGGAGCGATGATTTTATATGTGCCCCAAAAATGGCCATTTTAATTAACAACAGGGGTTTTAAATGCTCTAAATAAGACAAAGACCTTATGTTACTGTATGTGGCCATAAAATATAAAAAACTATGGTTTATTCAGTTGATAAAAAAATTAAAATCCCAGAGCGACCTCAGTGCTTCGCCTAAGAGATGGTTTTAGGTAAAAAAGCAAAAAAATCTGTAGTGTCCGTAACCATGTCAAATTCCTGTTGCAATATCTTAACAATTTTACATTTAGGAATTCTACACGTCTTTTCCAGTGAAATATAAATTGGCAACGTTTCATCTGATTGATTATTGACAAAAAGATTATTGAAAGATTTGAAAAAAAAAAAAAAAGGTTACGGACACTACATAAAAGGGCATAAAATTGTATTTAGCAAATGTGTTTCTTTTTATTTGATAAAAATATAAATGTGTATGCACAATAACAAAAAATTAAGCATAGATCGGGAGATAAGAAGCAAGTATTTTAAGAAGTATTATGAAAAATGATCTTGTATGATCCAATCTGAAAATTAACTTTTTCACTTAGTGTGTGTGAATAAATAAGTAAATAAATTCTCATTATTTTCTTTTTTATACCTACAACTAAGCCTTTTACTGTATATGGGTCTACAGTGCATGTAGGATTAATAAGAAACCTGACATATTCAGACCGCTGAAGCTCGACGCGTGATGTCAGCACATAAGCGTTCCTTCAAACAGAAATGAACATCTCAAACCTCTTTACATCAGCATTATGAAAAATAGGATATGATTACATCAACCATGTCTCCAGCTTTGCGGTAATGTCTTTCACACTTCAGTCTGCTCTGAATGTTAACAAGGGTGCAGATGTCAGACAAGCGAGAAACACAAAGCTCTATTTTACTCGTCTAAAAGCCGGTATGAAGGGCCGTATCATAGCTGTTATATAAAAAAATGTTGCCCTACTAAAGGCATCCGTGCTAATGTACGTTTCAGAACTGAATCTGTGGCCTTTAGGAGAAAATAAATATATCATGTTATTTAAAGAGCGTATTTCGACAACACATAGTATATCATGACTTACACACTCCCTGGCCAAAAAAACATCACAACCTCTTAGGGCACTTTCACACCAGACAAGATTGATTTGTACAATGCGCAGGAACAATTGCTCCCCCCTCCCCCCTCCCAACTCACCCACTGTTCACGTTATTATCCCGTATTTTCACGCTACGTATATTATTATTTATATTTCTGAATGAACAGCCGTCCGTGTGCCTTCCCACATTATCACCCATGGCTGTGTGGGTCAGAGGATGAGATTGGCGTATGCCACTGAGATTTCAGAGTAGACGAATAGCACTGGTGACCTTGCGCTCTATGTTCAGGTACTATTGGCCTTCATAGCTCATTTAATCCCTGCACAAGTATGTCATTCCATGCTCAAAGCCACCTTTTCCAGTGGACTCAGGCAAGTTTCTTGAGCCTGGAACAGTTGTGTTCCAAGTGAAGAAGTGTTCTCGGAAACGATCGCGGGTGCCTAACCGTAAAAACACCTTAAGGTTTTATTCAATGGCCAGCTTTACTTTTGATTACGGTGAGCAATATGGTGTCCAGTTCATAACCCCATAATGTTACTGAGTCTAGACCTGAGTAACTGATCCACCCCAGATCATAACACTGTCTCCAGAGGCTTGTACAGTGGACACTATGCATGATGGGAGCATCGCTTCATGTCCTTCCCTTCTTACCCCGACACGCCCATCACTCTGGAATAGGGTCATTCTGGACTCAACAGGTCACATGACCTTTTTCCATCACTCCAAAGTCCAGTCTTTATGCTCCCAAACAAACTGAAACCTTTTCACAACAAGTGTTTTTTTTTAAGGACACACAGCTGTTTAGTCCCAATCCTTCTCATCACACTGTATGTGGATGGAGGTGCTCCAGTGTTCCTTGTTAAACGAAGCTCAGGATTCTTCTGGACATTTTTACCATGCGGCTTCACCAAGCGTTAAAGTGATCGTCCCAGTCAGTATGGATGTTTTTCTGATCACGTTTACTTTGTGAAGTTGAGGGTCCAGCACTATCCTTCCAGGGTTTAATAATGTAGTAAACAGTTCCTAACACAATTCTGGTCACTTTAATGATTTCTTTACTCAATGCAGAAAAATAATTTAACTTTTTTGAAACAGTGAATTAATATTAGCATTATAGCACTGTATTAAAATTAACCGTGTTAAAATTTCACCACTGTTACTTTAGATTTATTTAATGGTTTTAAAAATAATGTTACACTCTCGGTGAGGAAGAAACCGTTTCATTTTGCAATTTTTTAAACGCGAAACAGTCGAGTAAGTTGATAAGGGAATTTGTAATTGCAATTTAAAATACATATTAAAAACTTTATACTTTATACTGTGATACCAAAAAAAGTGTACAGTTACATCATAATTATAATGACGCATCCGGTCTTATTTTATATCTTCAGTGGCATTTTGCAAAATTAACACAAAGATATCAAATGCATCAAAAAGTTGAAAAAGAAAAAATCTGATTCGCACCACAGTTTATTTTGTGCGAATAATGTAATTAAAATCGCACGACAGCTTCATCTAAGAACGCTGCTAATTCTAAATTGTTTTACATCCGCATTTTGCATTCAGACACTCCCGAAACGATTCATTGCTTTGCTGGTCTTCATGTTAAACTATCAGCTTTAGAGTTCGACCTAAATGTGTGCTTATTCTCAATATGGAGGAGGAAACAGCTTTTGTGTGTGTGGGTGTTAGCGTTGGAGGAGTTGGCATCAGAGTACCGAGGAGAGCGTACGTACGGGGCCGTGTGCAGCACACGGCTAATTTAAGCTTCTCTAAATCTACTGTACTCCTGCTGAAAAAGCCTCCTTTAAAGAGCCCTGCTTTCTAGAAGTCTACCAAGAATCAAGTACCGAGATGAATGTAAAGATCATGACAGGTTCTGGGTGTTAATTATGAGCCATCATTTGGAGCTGTATTATACTTATACCTGATAATACGCACACAATTAGAAGGGAAAAAAAAGTTTTTTCTGGATAATTATGATGATTAAACTTCAAAAAACTAGGATTCTGCTGTTTAACTCTGGATTTCCTTTTTATCTTCCTAAACAGTAGGGACGCCACAGTCTGTATCTGCTTAGAGCTTCCTATACCTGGACCCGGACCTGTACGATTCAGGAAATCATTTGTCCCTAAAGCTATTCGGCTGTTCAGTTCCTCTCTACAGGAGCACGGGAGTGTGGAATACTCTCACTATCACTCTCAAGACATCCTAGCTCTACAGCATTTTTTTGCAAGACTTTTGCACAGTACTGTATATACACAATTTATCAGGAAATATTTGATTACAGCCCTACTGATCTAAAAAACACAGACACACCCACACACACACACACAAAGAGAGTCTTTCAGCTGTATCTAAGTAAGTCATATCTGTGATGACACTGAGGATAGATACTGCCGAAGATGTAACATCCTGATTGATGAAATAATGATTTCATTAGCATTTTTAAAGATGCACACTTCTCTTCCTTCTCTCTAAAAATCACATTAGTTTGAGTGAAGATAAAGATTCTGCCGCAGGCTGGAAATGTCCTGTCATGAAGCAGAGAGAGAGAGACAAAGAGGCAACCCGTCTTCACCGGCCAATCCCATTTATTACAATTATAAACCATCGCTCTGGCAGAGATACAGAGAGAGGTGCGAGCAACCATCTGCTCCTGCTCTCTCTGTCTTTCTGAATGGACTCGTCCTGTCCCAAAAGTCTCAATACACAGGGGAAATTAACCCATTTAAACAAAATGCCTTCTAAAACTTTTTATACTTAGCTTGAACTTAATGTACGTTTTTTAAACGTGACAAAAAGTGACAAAAGAAAAACATATTGAGATCATTTTTAATCTAGCCTTCACGAGCTTGTAACAGGAAATATGGCGCATTACTGACGACAGTTCTGCAAAATTCATCACCAAATTCTAGAAGACTGGAAGTGATGTGGAGCGTAGAGAAGTCCGCAAAACATCACAAGGCACAAGCACTGACTTTTGGGTAACTCTGCCAAAGGGGGTGTTTCCATTCCTGAACTGTTCCAAGTCTGTCGGATTGTCCCAAAATGAAATCCCTAACGGCTCCTGGTCTGTCTAATCAAGATCTCGTTACGATTAAGATGTAATTACCTATGACAACCTGAGATTGCACTGGTTGAAAATCCATTTATGTCCCACTTTGAGTTGATCACAGAACATCTCCAATAACATGATATTTCAAGAAATATGACATTTCATTGGGTTTTAATTGACACATATTTAAAATCACCTTGTTTAGAATTATTTATACCCTTTATATTACAGTGTTTTAATAATCAACAGAAAAGCCTTTGTTTTTAATGACGGCCTGTAAACACTTCTTGTAGGTCTCCACAAGGTTTCTACAGGTCTGCTGTGAAATGTTTCCCCACTCTTCATTTGCAAAAGCCTCCAGCTGTTGGAGAGTGGAAGGCTTCCTAGCCCTGACCTGGATCTTCAACTTTCTTCCCAAATTCTCAATTGGGTTCAGGCCAGGATTTCGGCTCCACAATATTAATGCTGTTGGCCCTGAACAATTGCCTGACCACTCAGTGTTTGTGGATTTTCTGGACGTGCCTCTCTTATTGGACGTGTTCGCCTCTCTGATGGCCCGGGAAAGTTTGGCCCTTGCTGTTCTTGGGCCACCTCATCCCGCGCACTGAAGGCAGAGTCTCGGGTCCTAAGAAGTCCACACACCTCTGCAGTAATACACGGTTTCTGGTTGGGTCGTGAGATGATGTTCTTGGACACAGTGACATCATCGGTGCACTTGTTGAGGTAGCTGGTCACTGATGACCTGTACTCCTCCAACCTCCCTAAACATGTTCCAGTCAGTGTTCTCCAAACAGTCCTGAAGAGAAGACATGGCTCCTGCTGGCCAGGTTTTCACCTGCTTCAGAACCGGTTTTGAACGCCTGACGAGTGGTCTGTACGTATGTTGGAATTAGCCGAGGTGGGGGCGGGGCTCTGCCCAATGTGCGCCGGGGATATCGGGCAGATCCAGCGTGTTATCCAGCGATGTTATCCCCTCTCGATCCAGCGTGTTATCCCCTCTCGTTGCAAAGTCCCCATACTGATGGAATTTAGGGAGCACTGACTTGAGATTTGCATGGTTGAAATTAGCATTCCTTAGCATTAGCGCTAAGTGGAATGTACACTCCGATACTGAAAACGGTGGTGAATTCCCGCGGTAAATAAAAAGGTCTGCATTTAACAGTCGCCAGAAACTAACACAGAATCTTGCACCATTTCATGTTGATGTAAACACACAAGCCACCGCCGCGAGTCTTACCGGACAGAGCTGCATTTCAGTCGATGCGGAACGAGACTAGCCCATCTGGTTGAATGACGACGTCCGATACTCTGTCACTGAACCATGTCTCAGTGAAAACAAAGACACTGCTCACACTGTGTAGTCTGCTGGAGTCAGATGTAGTCCAGTTTATTTTTCAGGGAGCAGACGTTGGATAGGATGATGGATGGGAGAGCCGGCCTGCTAGGGTTTGTTTTTAGCCTAGCACAGACTCCTGGGTTAGGCTTCCGCTTCCTAGAGCACCGATTCCGATGTCCCCTCCTCCAACCGCCGGCATCAGGCAACGCCGGGGCCTCGAGGCCTGGTTCACGCAACAAGCAAAGCTCACGTAGCTTTTCCCGCAGCTCATCATGGATGTCGTTAACCAGGTTATTAATGTCCAAAAGTGTCTGCCGGTGGTATGTACGGACAACAGTTGCGCTAATGTCCATATACAGTGTAACGGAAACGCGCTACGACACAAAGTAAACAAAGTAGCACCATTTTACCTCCGAAACGGCCGCTGCGTGCTACAGCCGCGCAGCCATCTTGGATCCACGGAGACCACCAATTGCCTGGTAGTCTTTGCCTCCGCTATGGGCATTGACAGCACACATACAAAGATCATAACTGAGTTTTTTCTTCTTGGCTAGGGTGACAGTGACTGACAACAATGAAAGCTTTGCCCCTTAATTATACTTTACAGATCAGGTGTTACCATTTACCATTATTAGGCCTTAATTGATTAAAACTAAATTGATTAAATTGATTATAGTCACTGGAGTGTAAAATCATGTGCACTTTTTTAAAAGAAATTATTTTTTCTAAGATTAGGAACACGGTATGATTAATTTTAAACATGCTCAACAGAGAATTTCTGGCCAGATCTATTGGTTTATAAATGAAGCTTAGCTAACACATATGTGGCGTTGTGCATAGCAACTAATATATATTGAATACAATGGAGGTTCCGCTGAAG
Organism: Clarias gariepinus; assembly: GCF_024256425.1. Lineage (NCBI taxonomy): Eukaryota > Metazoa > Chordata > Actinopteri > Siluriformes > Clariidae > Clarias > Clarias gariepinus. Next base: position 38,605,350 of record NC_071106.1, read on the forward strand.
TAGCTTTTATAAACTTTACAAGTATTGATTTGTCCAACGGGTATGAATAATTTTCTGCACAACTGTATATACAGTGTTTATATGGTCACTTACAAATAAAATGGAAATAAAAAAAATAAAAAATCTGAAAATCTCCTGATTCTCTCAACACCATGACCCAGTTCTACAGTGTCCTGAATACAGAACAGACACACACGAACACACACACACACACACACCTGATTCAACTCAGACATTAAAGGTTTAGTATAGTATTTTGCCAGAAATGAACATTTTCCAGACTGAACTTGTTCCACTCTGTCTGTGTGATTATTAGAGGAAATGATTTCTCACGTTTCTCGGCTCTGAGAAAACAGAAAACTCATAGTTTATGACTGAAGTCAATAGGCAGCTGTTAAACTGTTAAAGCCAGTTAATGAACATTTACACTCTGTGAGTATTAGAGGGCCTGACTGTGGGATTCTGGTCATTCTAACGCTTAACTTATCTCTAAAAAACAGATAAAAACAGATCTGTGTCGCTGTGAGCGTGGAAAGGAAACGCATCAGACCTCGGGATTAGACGTCCGTTATAAGTGAGACCGGAGTGGACGGGTTTACACTGAGGAGGTCAGCTCGTGTAAAGTCTTTAATCAGCTGAACTCGTTTAAATCTTATTCATATAAATGACCGTATATAAATCCAGGAAGTCGCAACACTACAGCGGACGTCAGCAGTAAAGGCAGAGGCTGAACAAAGACGGCACACGCAAGCAGAATTTTGACAGGCGCACACACACACACACACACACACACACACACACACACACACACACTCACAGATGAGTGAAAGTAATCAATCACTAAAGACTCTCTGGAGCCAGCATACATCCTAAATATCCAAAACATCCTGAATACAGCCCAGAATTATTGGCACCCTAAAAAAATAAGGCAGATTAAACAGCAAAAAAATATTTGTCTTAATAAGAACATTTTTTTTTTTTTTAATGCTAAAGTTTCATAATCAGACAAAATATGGTGTTGGGGCTAAAAAGTGTCACACCGAGGAAAAAAAAATACATTTTCAGACAGGATCATATAACACCATTTTTCATAATACTTCATGCTTCTTATCTCCCGAGCCATGATTCGTTTTTTGTAAATATGTATAGACATTTATTTTTATCAGATAAAAAGAAACACACTTGCTAAATCCAATTTCATGCCATTTTATGTTTTAGTATCCGTTATTTTTTTATTATTATTTAAACCTCTTAACGATCATAATCATCATTCAGATGAAATTTGCCCGATTTAGATTTCACATGAAAAGATATAAACCTGAAAAAGTGTATCATTCTAAAATGCTGAATTGTTAAGATATTGCAACATGAATTTCACATGGTTACGGACACTACAGATTTTTTGGAGCATGAATTCTGCAACTTAAATGATTATTGTTTGAAATAAGACAGTATAATGCTGAGAAATAGACATTTTTGCGCCACAAAAAATTACTATGCACTTTGAATACTTATCGGTATCAATATACAGTAGTTCAGTTTAGACCACATCCCCAAATAACTGCACCTCAAATATTGCACTATACAGAGTAATGAACAAATTAATCTAAATTTAGAGATAAATGTGAGCAGTATGGTAAAAATAAACGAAAACGTCACGCTACTGTAGGAAAATAATCTTTTTTTTTTTGTATTTATGAAAGGCATGTCAGACATTTTATCCAATTACAGTTCTATTTGTTGTTTCCTGTTGTCACTTACGTTATAGCAGGTATGGACACTCGTCCCCTCACCCGGCTCACTTTATTTTCTCTTATTAAGACAATGTTGGAAAAGTTCTCAAGGTTAGCCACGGTGATGATCTCTACAGAACCTCTATAACAGCCTCAAGGACACTCGTTTTTTGGGATAATGTCACAATAATGTGCCTTTGGTGTCCTCATTAAAATCACCCAGTTATCATGGACATATTGTACAATAATGCAATGCCTAGGTTTTAATTTAAATGACCAAATATTTAGTAACATGTTAGAGTACATGGATCACTTTTTTGATGTAACGAGTAATCTACTACGTTAGGTCCAACATTTAAATACTCAGTTATTTAGTTATATTTTCAAAAATGTAATCCGTTATTCAGACAATTTATGTAACCCATGAACCAGACAGCAGTCATAACGTTATTGTTTGTGTGTGAAATTCGTCCTATAAGTCCCGCCCCCGTTAACCTGCCTCCTCTGTTATTCCTGTTGTTATACCCCTGGAAACCTAATCACAGCGCCAAAACTCGTAGTGAATCATGATGAGATATGGGGTATTAGTAGTTAACAGATTATGGGCCAAACTTGGCTGAGTGATGATGGTAGAATAATTATAAAGGTCTTGACTAAAACAACATGCATGAGGAATCACAAAGGAGTTTTCATTTTCTGCAGTGGAAAAGTACTCGAACTAGTTACTTTTATCAGAAAGTAACGCTGTAATGTAACTGTATTGTTACTTTTTAAACACAGTAACTTTGTAATGTAATTAGTTACTTTAACACTGATAAATAGTATGATGTCATCCTCAACAGTGAATCACTTACAGTACTAACTGAAGATCCACGGTGTGATTAATTGCTCAAAATGCTAACATTTTTAAAAAATGTCCACCCTGTCATCAATGCTTCTACGACAGGGGGGACATGTAAAACACTGCCTGGACGTTTATAAAAATAAAAAAATCACACACTTCAAGAATTTATCGACCTGCTGGAACCACCCTTTCACAGTTTGAATCCTGGAATATTGTCGCGCCATCAGGGGCAAGAAAAAGTCCATAGATGTGATAACCTGGTGATTCAGTACATTCAGGTCGTCAGCTGACTGATGACCTGACACATAAGTTCAGATAATGTTGCTGAGTAACTGATCAACCCCAGATCATAACACTGTCTCCAGAGGCTTGTACAGTGGACACTATGCATGATGGGAGCATCGCTTCATGTCCTTCCCTTCTTACCCTGACACGCCCATCACTCTGGAATAGGCTCAATCTGGACTCATCAGGTCACATGACCTTTTTCCATCACTCCAAAGTCTAATCTTTACGCTCCTTTTTAAACCGAAGACCTTTTTCCTAATAAGTCTCATTAACAAGTGCTTTTCTTATTGACACAGCTGTGTGTGTATGGAAATGCTTTTATCGCTCTGATTTCTGTGAGAGATTTTTTTGTTTATAACGCAACTTTATTCAAACATTTAAATGTTTTTTTCCATGTTTCTTCTGTGAAGTTGACGGTTCAGCAATATCCTTCTATGCAACTTCACCAAGTGTTTAAGTGATCTCCATTCATACCTTTTTAAACCCAGTTCCAGTCTTTTTAAATCTCCTTAGCTCTTTGCTTGATGCAGCTCAATAATTTGACACTTCTGAAATGGCGACTTTAAAAAAAAATAATAATAATTTATTGCCTGTAGTGTCTGAATGAGGTGTGATAACCTGGTCATTCAGTACAGTGTGACGTCACCCTGAAGTGAAGACATGCACATTCAGTATGATTGATGTGTGCCCTGCAATGGATTAGCACCCTGTACAAGGTGTACCCTCACACCTTGTGCCCTGATTACTTTTTAAATAATTATTTGTATGTGTCCCTAAAATTGATGTCCACCCTGTCATTTTGGGGGAGCTGCCCTTTTGAGACACTGGCTGATGTCATCAGCGACATCATTTTGTATTTTTTTTAATGGAGATTAAAAACAACTGCTGTAAGTACATGAAGTTCTGTAAACTTATATTTCCTGATTTTTTTTTTTTTTACCAGATTGTGGTTGTAAGTTGATGTTTGAGCTTAACATGTCCACCCTGTCATTTTGAAATATTTATAAATATAAAAACTTTTCAGAAATTCTAAATATGTATGTGATAAACATGACAAAGTCACCCTGAACAGTGAATCACTTTGCTAACTGAAGATTCATTATGTGCTTTATTATAAACTGTCCACTCTGTCATCAACCCATATATGACAGGGAGGACATGTGCACACAGTTTCTAAGTTGACTTTATTATTAACAGACTTTACATATGAACTAAAATGGGAAACACTGATCGAACATTTAAAAAAAAAAAATTAAAGCTCACACTCCAATATTTCATTGACGGCCTTTAGCTTTGATTATGGCACACACACACACACTGTTCATTTCACGTGTGAAAATAATTCCTCATGCTCCCAGAACCACTATTTCATCATGACACCATTTTGTCATTTGTTTGATGGAAGTTAAAACAACTGCAGTAAGTAAGATATTATTATTATTATTATTATTATTATTATTGTGTGTAAAGAGGCGCTGTATGGTGGGTAATACTGATATTTTTATGAAGGGTGCCAATAATTCTGGAGCAGCCTGGATGCAGGGTGCTGGGACGTTGCCATGGTGATGACGGAAGCGTTTAGACGTTGCGGTACAACTGAAATGCGCAAAAAAAAAAAAAAACAAGGAAGAAAAAAAGGAGGAAGAAAACCTGGGACTAAGTTAATAACCCATGAGCTATGAATTAATTAATTGATTGATTAATGAGACATAATCCCGGGGCTGCACGCGCTACCCTTACCGTAGACACCGGGTGCGTTTTTCCCCCCTCAAGGTGTGACCGAGAAGAGTTTTATTTATATATTTCTTTTTAAAGCTCTCTCTTACCGGGTTGAGCGCGAGCGCCGTGCATCACGAGCAGCACCGCGAGCCCGGCGAGCGTGCCTACTCCCACGCGCGCGCCTCCACCGCCGCTTCTCCGCAGGCACGCGCCCGCTCTCGCGCCGTCCGCACGCGCACCGGAGGAGCGCCGGTCGCGCACGCAGTCTCCCTCTCCTCTTCCTCGCGCTGTCCTCGAGCTGGATCCGGAAACCATTTCCGTTTCCGTGGCTGAGACATCTGTCCGAACCGAACCGGAACCGCGCGTCTCCTTTTCTCTCTCTCTCTCTTCCACCACCTCCACCACCACCACCCAGCCCTGCCGCTGTCCTCCGGTGCGCGCCGAGCTCAGGAGCTGCTGCTACTGCCTTCCGGTTCGAGCATCATCATCATCATCATCCTCACTGCTACTGCAGCACCACACACACACACACACACACACACTTCTATATATCCCCTATACTCCTCCTGTTTCGGTTCTGTTCCGCGCACTGTTCACCATCTTTACTGCAAAAAACGTATAAATGATATTATTATATGAATTAATATTAATTGCTCACCCTTAATTTTTTTTTTATATGTGAACTCGAACACGCAGTTAATTTGCGCCCTCTAGTGGAAATCAGAACTCCTTACAAGTTCATTCCGCCCACTGATCCTACAGATCCATGTGCAGGTGAGGTGCAGGATTATATGTGCTCCCATGCTCACCCTTTAAAACCTATGTGTGTGTGTGTATATGTGTGTGTGTGTATGTGTATATATATATATATATATATATATATATATCACATCAGGTCACATGACCTTTTTCCATCACTCCAAAGTCTAATATTTATGCTCCTTTTTTAACCGATGACCTTTTTTTTTCCTAATGAGTCTCATTAACAAGTGGTTTTCTTATTGACACCATCCGCACCATCTTCTCATCTTCTAACTTTTGTTATCTGGTCGGCACTACAGAGCACCAAATACCAGGACAGTCAGGCACAAGGACAGTTTTTGCCCCCAGTGTCCTTACTGTGCAATTAAAATATGTGCAATAAAAGCAATACTACTGATTTATCTGATAATACCTCATATTCTATTCCATATCTTGGTAATGTTGGTTTTTTTTTTTTTTGGTATGTGGTGTGTGTGGTGTTGTCGTGGTCACGCAACCCAAAGCATGGTTAACACTAGCATTGTGAGTATTTGTACGTATGTCAGCTGGAGTGTCAGGCTCCTGAGTGGAGCAACAGAAAAAGTGTTCATCACCAGGAGGGAGTGAGCTCGAATCTCATGGTTAGGGGTCCAAGGAGGCAAGAAACTGCAATTTATTGCTACAGAAACAGGGCAGATAGCACTTTTTATCTGAGTGAAATACCCCACCCTGCGATGTCTTTTCTTTTTTTCTTTTTTTGATAGCGTTTGTAAAATGCTTTCTTACCCTTCCTTTCTTGTAGTATATAAGTGCATAATATATAAAATAATACATTAGTAATCCAGTGTAAGGACTTACAAAAGTGCTTTCCGTCATTGGATAAGTCGCTCTGGATAAGAATTTTATCTCACAGTGGCTCAGTGGTGCTTTTTATTCTCCCTTCTTTTTATTTTCTGTTGCTGTTTTAATGTACCCTAATGTTATATGACTTGCAATGTTTTTATTACTAAAATATATATACAACCATCTACTGTAAATTAGTCAGAATAAAGTACGTGTATTGTTCTGTAACACGACATCGACACAAAATAGAAAGATTAACCGTATTTAAGCCTTGATGAATTAGACTATTATACTATATAACACATGTCATGAAACAAAGTCATTAAAACATTTTAATAATATTTTTGACTGTTTCTGGTACTAACAGAACATTTATGAAATCTCACACACATGGAAGTGTCTTATTGCTGTAAACCTGTAATAATCCTAAGGGTATGCAAACTTTTACACTGCACCCTATAACCTTAAAACAGCAAGCTATAATGAACAGTATGCTATTTACTTTTAATGAAGAACCAAAAAGAACCAAAAAAAAAAAAAACAGGTGTATAAGAGACTGCAGCAAGAGATTTTTTTTTTAATTCAAAGTGAATCTTGACAATACACCATAAACTCTTTATTATGACACTCACCAAAAAGAGTCGCCTGGAAAACCCGCTTAATGTGACGAAGCCCGGTCACATCCAAGTCACTGAGAACTAGAGAGGATACACTATCGCATACCGTAAAGACGTTACATCCGAGAGTTACGCGTTCCCCCCCGTTTCCCTATCATCATCATCATACGCTCAAATATTGCACAGTGCAATTGCTACATGGCAAAACTAGTGTAGCATCAAATGAAATTTAAATAAAAATAAGCAAACAAAAGCCACAGAACTGACACGAGGATAAACAGTGAGTAACAGCTCCTATTACATCATTAACGAGGCAAATATGCAAACACGCCGTAAGCTGGGGGTAAATCAAACCCAGGAAACATACGCATTAGGACTTCATACTGAGAGGTGATAATACAGTCGTACAGTAGCAACAGCAGATTAGTACAAACACCCTGAATTAAAGTGAAAAGATAATAATAATAATAACAATAATAATAATAATTGTGATTACAAATGCAGTCTTATATAAGGCTGATTAGGAGAAAAAAAGTACAGTCAGAAAGTGGACACAGGGAAAAAAAAACAGCAATGATGTGTACATGAAAAAAAAAATCTTTCAGTAGGTTGATTAAAGGGGCAAAAATGTGTGAAAATACAGGTAGTCATTTTTGCAGTAATATCAGATTAACGGAGACGGATTTGCTGGTGAAGGCCATTTCACAGGGATCGAAATACAACTCCAGATGTGTTTGCGTTTTATTTGTTTTTTATGACAGAAACGTTTTTTGGCTAGAAAAACTGAAATCAGCAGTGATGTGAGTGACATTGTAACATATTCCTAAATAAAATGCTCTAATTTTAGTATTTCGATCCCTGGAACGTGAGGTTGAACCGCTGTGTCTCGTGTCCAGCCCGTTTTTACAGCGCAGCTCGTTTTCTCACAAATAAAGGCATGCACGCACACACACACACACACACACACACACAGTCTTAACTCTCTTTTTTAAGTGTTAAGCTTTAACCCCAGGAAGAGACGAAGCTTTTCCTGTAAGCAATGCCACGATCACATGACTGACTGAATCTTGAATTTGACGTATCGTTGATTGTGAGAATACAATTTAGGAACACTTTCTACATAAAGCTCATATTTATGAATTAATATAACTGTATTTGTAATAAGTCAGTCTAATTAACTAATAGTGCTAGACTTGCAGGACTAATACGTTCGGGTAAATTACTTTAAGACATAAATATAACTTAGGCGTCTAGAAATTAGATGAAGGGGGAAAATGCTACTGAGTCCAGAGTTTACTTTTAGACGTCTCGACATTTAACTGTGCTCGTAAAATATTATAATCAACCAATAATTATTACGCAATATAACGAGAGCTTATTCTTATTATTAAGCCCTAATACAGTCTAGAATCATATAATCAATACATCTCTGGATTGTATTTAACACAGAAATCTAACTAATGTCTATAAAATTAGGTGGGGAAAATAAAATGAAATATAAAATTGGTGAAAGAAATGGAATCATCTCTAGACATCTTGACATTTAAAAACATTTTTATTACTATTTATTTAATTTTTTAGAATCATATTATTTTATTTACTTATTGAGAATGTAATGTGTGCTTTATACTTACTTCAGCTTTAACAGTCTACAATTTCGGGAAAAATTCACAATAAATAAAATTTGTTAATTTGTACGCAAGTTAGAAATAAAGGATAGAACTTAAAAGATTTTTAACCTTTAAGGTTTTTTACTTATTTCTAAATAAACTCTCAGACTCTCTTTATACGGCATTATTATAAAACTCATCATATTATACTGGAGCTAGTTATATAAGGCGTTATACATTTACAGGCATTTTTCACATATTTTAATGCTACCAAATTAGGAATTTCAAGCACAGCAATAAATCTATAGCAATATCAGCTTTATAGAAAGTGTTACTTTTTGTTAAAATCATAAAAAAGTATCAAATAGGTCGTTTATGAAGTTGAATAAAATACTGGATTTTCATTAAAAATCCCCCAGCAAAATGTCTTGGCTGCAGATTTAGACAAGGGCATAAAATAGGTGTAAGGTGGAAGAAAAGAAAAAAGAGAAGAAAAAAAAAAAACAGATGATATAATGTTATAATGTGTCCTTGATATTTTGGCTCACTGGAACATTTCATAAAACCAGTTCTTTGAATTTTTGTGAAATTAAAACAATGTTTACTCTGCAAGCTATCACTCTGATGAACGTATAACAAAAAAAAGTAAACAGAGAAAAAGAGAAAAAAAAAATCTTAAGTTACACCTGGAACAGTTAATGAAAGTCTAAAATACTGATGCGAAACACCACCAGCCAAAAGAGCATCGACAACCTCGAACTAATCTCCATCAACAGCATTACAGTAGTTACAGTTACACTCCAAACATTAAAGCAAAACTATTCAACCAAAATACACGTCTGTCTCAGATATAAGAGTAAACTATACAAAAACAAACAAACAAAAAAATACAAACGCAGATATGAACTAAAGAAAAGAAAACATCTAATTTCACAGCTATCTGAAGTGGCAATAATTATATAGCAGCTTATCTAGGATACATTCAAGATAGATGATGCGTCTTATTACTTGCTCAGAAAGCTAAACCTAAAACGCTAACCCTAAGCCTTTTTTTTTTCAAATACATTTCCGTTTATTCTTAAAACTTACCCCAGGACTAGAGTTACTACAGTATACATGAGGTCTATGCAGGGAGAGTAGCTACCTTGCTTTAGAAAAAAAAAGAAGAAGAAAGAAAATAATTAATTTACGGATTACAGTCTTTGGTGCTGCACAAGCAACTTTATATTAAAAAGAAAAGACAAAAAAAAAGAAAAACAAACCCAAACGAAACCAAAAAACGTAAATAAAATCTGCACAAAGCGTACGTATTATCTCCCTGACGGAATGTATCAAATAAGCAGTCGACACCGGTACTGAAACGTCGAAACGAATTATACGAGAATATAGAAATTAAACACGTTAAGCAGTTTCACACATGCATAAATGAGAAGATTGCACAAGATAAAAGTCACACACCTCATCAAGCTTCAGCACTAAATAGACTAGCTCTAGTAGATATACCGTACATACGTATATATTAGATTATATTCCGAATACTGCATGGTCTGTCAGGCTAAGATGAATCCGAACCATGAATCAGAGACCTATTTGCATTTCGTCATCTAGTCAAAGCCATGCCCACCACGGTTCTACACATCTAGGATACAAAAATCCAAACTAAAAGGAGAAAAACTTAAATTAAAAACGCACGGACGTCCGAGAATCAACGACTATTTCGATTGTATTGCAGTTTCGTTAAACAGTACAAACACTGTTAGTAATAATTTTTATTTGTCTTTTTTTTTCCCCCACTTAATAGAAATTGATTATCAAACATTAAGCGGTATTTAATGCTTGCTTTTTGTACACTAGTTCATTCGTCAAAAGTAATAAAGGGAAAAAGAACAGAACAAACAGCAAGCGTTTCGCTGCAGCAAAAGCATGCCGTCCTCGAGAAACTAACTAAAAACTAAATGAAAGGAAAAGACTACGATTCAGATTCCAAAAAAATTATAATTTTTTTTTGTTTTGTTTTTTTGTGCAATGCGAGACATCCATGCCAAATCAGGTATGAAAGCATACACCTCTGTGCGTATATATACACACACACGCAGAATGCACGGACCGATCTGAATTTCAAGTGCTGCAGTCCGATACATCGATATATTTATATAATTATAGATTTATAGAAGTAGTAATAGTAGTAGTAGTAATAACATGAACAACCTCAAATATTTAAGGCACTATGGCTGAGGACGCGTTGAAACAATGCAGCGAGAGTCATGATACGAACATTTAAGAGCGACATCTATTGGCATCTCTCCGATCCGACATCGACGTTTTGCAGCTCATGCAAGAAGACATGCAGCGTGAGGAACGACCACGTTTTCTAATCCGATTAAAATGACTCGACACTGAAACCACACCGGTTTATAAATACTCTGAAAAGGCAGAACACCACGACGTGGACTTTATGTGTGCAGGTCAGGCATCATGACCAGGATACTGGGGTGGCTTTACAAACGAAGATGTGTCTCACACTGTTCAGAAGGCAATATAGAAAAATAGATTTGAGAGGGATCCAACAGGAGGTGTGCGATTACATGATTTTTTTTTCTTTACATATACATTTTTTTTTTTCTTTAATCATCCCGGCACCTCCTCTTTATTCACCTGTTTGGAGGAGTGCTTCATTGAAAATCTGACAAGAAGTTGTAGAAAATGTGCAAAACACATCGTCTTTTTTTTCCCATCCATACTTGCATTTCCTCTTTTGCGCTCTTTATCAACTTGCGAAATACCTTCAAGACATTCTTTTATTTAATAATTTTTTTTAAAGCTCGATTAAAGTTCAATTGCACCCGAGTTGATGTGGTTCAGGAAAAAAAAAAAAAAAAGCTTGCGTTCTTGTTTGTGCCATGGCTTTGGGCATGAAAACCAGATGATCCGTGGTTCCCGTAAGACACCCCATGAGACACCGGGGCGAAAACGGGCTGCCTGCACCGAGTGGCCGTTAGATGTAGGAGTACTGGCTGAGTTTGGTGGGGCTGAGGGGGAAGCCTGCGTAGGCAGGAGAGGCGATGTACGAGTGTGACGGGAAAAGAGGTTTGAATTGGCCCTGAGGGTGGAGCGTGGGCGAGGGCAGGAGGCGGGCGCTGATGCCCACGCTCACTTGGTGCACAAGGTGCCTGGCCGGGTGGGAAAGGAGCACGTGGCTCCGCGTAGTACCAGGCGACGGCAGGAGGTGCGAAATGGGGCCAGTCGGCACCAGAGGAGCCGAGGGCGGGTAAGAGAGCAAGGCGGGCTGTGCGTGGGGGTGGACGATGCCCAGGGGCGGGGCAGGGGGATGAGCTGTAGAGTGGGTGGGGCTGCCATGAGGAAGGGTAAAGGCGTGGCCGTGCACCGTGGGGGGGATGAAAGCCTGAGGGCGCCGGTGGCTGTAGTTGCCGTTCCATTCTGTGTGGGCTGAAGCGGGATGCTGGAGCTGAAACCAAAAACCAGTTGAGGAATTTAATCACAGTATTGATTTATTTTTGATTTATTTTTACACACTGGCCTAAACCTCAAATATCTCAAGAGATGCTGTATGTTCCGTCACTAATATATTAATCATAGTTTATTACTTATAACCGAGATAAAAATACATATATTTCAGAATAACTTTTTTTTATAAATTAAAAAACTCTGTGATTGTATTTGCTTTAACAAGAGGCTGTACAGGTAAAGGGAGCATCTACTAAACAATAAAAAATGAATAAATAAGTAGTAGTAAATGGGTAAGTAAACAAATGAATAAATCTTTTTTAATGTTTACAGCTTTTTTTTTTTTTTTTTCATTTTCTGACCTAACTCCTCGAAAACACTTCCACTTTTTCATTTTCTTAGCTGTTACTCAAATAAATTTGTTCATTAAATTACCGCAATAATTAAATAATTATTCTCTGCAAAAACAAATTAGCCCAAAATATAAAAAGGCAATTGTAATTATGTGCTACATTTTAATAGCAAATTAAATAGTAAATATTAATAAAAGATCCGATTTTCAATAAAAAAAGTGTAATTAAGTAAATATGTTATATAAATCACAATCCATCATGATCTTAGTTATTAATGAACCTCCATAGAGCATTTCCAGTTTAGTAATAATAATAATAATAATAATAACAAAACAGCAGGAACGCTGACCTGCCCGAAAGGTGGCGGTGGTGGCTGCGATTGCTGGGATGGTGGGACGAGTTTCTGCGGGCGGCCCAGGAGCGCCGTGGACTGATGGGGCTGTCTGATGGCACCGATGCGACCTTTTGACTGGCACATTGGCTCTAGGACTGGTTAAGTAAAAATGGAAGAGGGTTACCACCAAAGTGTTTAATTCCTCTTGAAGCTTGTAAAAGGCACTGACACTGGAGACTCCTTTCATAAACATATGTTTTTTAAGAGGAAATGTCACCATAACAATGAAACACACATTTGTGTTTTTTTTTTTTTTTTTATAAAAACATATGCATTTATTGTAAGATTAAAATGATTGCGCGAGTGTCCTGTATACCATGGGTATGCTTTATCTACAGAAACAACAAGTGAGATATTGAGATTTACTGTACAACCAAATCATTAAAAAAAAATCTTTTTAAAGGACAAATAGTGACCCCTGCAGGCAGGATGTGTAACATGTGACCATATGTTTTGGTTACGAATGTTGTTCATATTTAAAATTTCAGGTCACACCAGCAGCATCTAAAAATACCCCATGAGTGACCAGATGAGCCTGCACTCCAGCCTTAAGCATGATGTTTAGAGAGAATTAGATTTACAAACAGAAGGGGTAAAACTAAAAGCATGGAGAATGAACAGGGGGCCACACCTGTGAGAACACTCATCCAAACAGATAATAACGTTTTGTTTGTTTGTTCGTTTGTTCATTTTTCTATCAGCAGATCCAATCTGCGAGTGCTGGAAACAAAAATCTGGTACATGCTGTTCAACCATTAAAGTGGTTTAGTTTTGCATGGCACACACAGCTGAAGCTCGCCTGGTCTTTCTCCAGTCTTAAGCTCTCCAGTTTGAGTGAGTGAGAGGAACCTCACTCAGAAGCAGGAGGAGGAGGAGTGAGAGGAACCACAAGAGATGTGGTCTCCTCCTGTTACAAGACATGCACCTTTGATGCTTTGTGCATGCTGAAGTGATTTTTTTTTTCTTCTCATGATGATTGTAGTCTGATCATTCTGCTCTGATCTCTCTCATCACCACCTGGGTGTTTCAGCCTGCAGACCCTCTGCACACAAGTCATGCTTTTTTTTTTTTTCCATGACTATTGTGGGTGGAATTCCCAGGAGAGCCACAGTTTCTGAAACTAGCCCATTTGGGGTACAATGCCAAAGTTAAAGAAAGAGATCAGACTCATTCTTCATTATGATGTTTGACTTGGAGCTACAGCACTACCTGTTGAATTTTGAGATGAACGAATGATGTCTTTAATGATACAAGGGCGTTTTCCATTTAAATTTTAAATCATCATATCTTCTCTTCCGCTGGGCCGATTGCGATGACACAAAACAAAGCCTACTGTATACGTTACCTCAAGCTCCGCCAAATACACATATGAAAACCTTATTTAAACGTGATGTGTGCAAAAACAGACAAACAAAATTTCCAAAAAACATCTTGAGGTTCCATTACTCATCTTACATCCCTCCAAATAATTTTAGTGTACAGACACGCCCACTTTACAGTTTTATTATACTGTTTGTATTCAGTAGACTACACAACTATTTTAACATGTAATAAGTTACATGCATAATATCATATAATAACTAGTTTACTAAATAAATGAGTTTCTTAGTTACCTGGCAACTGGCATTTGATGTTAACTTGTACAAAAACTGCCGTTCATTATTATTTTAGAAAATATCATTAGGACATCATTTTTACAGCCTGCTGACTTAGTAAGACAGCTGGACTGACGTTAATAACGATGGTAAATGATCATACAGTACATCTTGTACAGGATGTACGTAAAGAGAAAGTGAGATCATGAGTCAGGATGGCTCAGAAGTAGAGGAATAAAGTTAATCACCGCACACAGAACATCACCAGACAGAAACCGAAAGCCACATAATCACCTGTACAGCCAGCTTTCACCTATTTTAGCTGCGTAAGCCCGAGGCATGTGACCTGAAAACAAACAACAGCAAGTCGGTGGAGTGGCGGTCTCTGATTACAGGCCTGACCCGATAGGAATGAACTCCACCACCCTTCTGTGCACAGGGTCAGGATTCACCAGCACATCTCTTCATCACATGGCTGTGAGGGTTTCTTTAAGATCTTCTTCAAACTCGTGTTTGAGGTCAAGACTGTAAATGTCACCGGCCTCGACCGAGACTCGCAGCACATCCAGGACACCAACTACAGTGCTTTATAGTTTAAGAAAAAAAACTTACAGGTGTAAATTAACCCTGATTTACACACAGGGTTTTACAGACACCACCAGGTGACTGACGATTGGGACAGCAGAAACGTTCACTGCCTTTCTTGGAATTCTGGTAAAGACGACGTTACGCGAGCAAATAAAAAAAAAAAAAAAGTGCAGAATTTTCTCGATGCCGTATTATTTACCGTACATCCCTGGATTTTAGTCTGAATCTGCGAGATATCTTTTACACTAGGGAGCGCATTATGTGATGAGCTCTGTTTCACCATGAAAAATACATAAGAGACAATGTTAAACAATATTGCTCCGAGACCTTCGATACAACTGAGAAAGAACGTCTCGCACTGTGTGTATGAGTGTATTTTTATTTTTATAAAGGTCATTAAATGATCAGTTACATTACTGGAATATTTGGGTCCATGTCAACACAGTTGGTGCGACAAAACTCTAATTATAAATTTAATTAAATGACCAAATTCTTGATGGAGCTCTAAAATTTGACTAAAACAAACCCAGGTTAATATAAAGTGACGTAAGTGTCCCGTACCCGTCCTGGCTGGCGGCTCGTTGTTGTTGTTCTGCACCCTCATGGGCGGCACCACCATGGTCCGTACAGGCGCTTTGCTCATCTCCGTCTCTGCGCTCACGCTGCTCTTGTTGTTCTGATTCCCGTCAGAGATGTAGCGGCTTTCCAGGAACGGACTGTCTGCCCGACCGGAGGAGTCTGATGCAGGAGAGCCATCTACCGTATCACAGCCGCTCTCTTGCTCATCCTCAGACATGCTGCGCACACACACACAGACACACACACACGGTTCTCAAAGTGTTCTTAGGATTACGGTCACCTAAAAATGTGCATGTAGGCCAACAATCCATCCCTACCTGTTTTTTTACATTTCACTCTTGGCTGTATTTGTTGATGATTAACACACATATTAAACTGGGACTTTTGAGTGTACAGAACAACACGAGACAGTCCTTAGAGTAAAAACTCCCTTTATTTCTCTATTAACTCCTGTGCTACACTAATGCACTTATCCCAGTGTTTAACTAGTGCTTGCACACAATCAATGTAGAAAGCAGTCTCTACATTGGACTGGAGACATAATCGGAGATCCTGTCTGCTTCACATCTGAAACGCTAGCCTCCCAGGAACTCATTTAATGGTCCAAACATGTGGAAATGGCTTGGAGCGAGGTCAGGACTGTACAGGGGACGTGCCAATAATAACTCCCAGCTGAGTTCCTGTAGTGTGTAAGAGGTGTTGTTGAATGATAAGGAGACCGATGTGTCTCCTCCACAAATCCACGACAAGTTATTTGTACATCAGTTTTCAAAGATCAGGGAATTCACTCCTTGAACGTTCACGGAGGCTCCGAGCCTCCTCATTCACGGACGTACGACCTTCGTGCAGCTAAGAGTCTCATCACCGTACTGTGTAAATGTCACAGTATCGTATTTATGCCTTTATTCACCAGGAATTGCATCACCAAGTCCCGGTTTGACTTGAACGTCTGTAAAATTTGGATTTGGTTTTAAAAAGATAAGGGGTTTCGACTTAGTTTTAATTCTTTTTTGTGTAAAAAAAAAAAAAGAAGTAAAACATTCTCACAGCGATATTAATGTCAAACATCATCACGAAGATTTGCTTTTAGTCCCTGAGGCTAAGAATTAGGCATTAACATTAATTAGCTCCAGTAATAAAAATGTCTTGATCAATAAAATGTGCATGTGTGTGTGTGTGTGTGTGTGTGTGTGTGTGTGTGTGTGTGTCTAAAACCTGTTGGGTCTCTTGCAGGGTGAGGTGCTGGACTGCACTGATGCTGATGAGCTGGTACTGAGACTGGAGTCAGGACTGCTGAGAGAACACACACGCTCCATATTCAGTGTACTGCGACACGCCTCACACTCCGGACTGCCTTTACACCTGGTGTGCGTACACACACACACACACCTCTATATAATACCTCTAAACCTTAAATTGATAATTCTGTTAAAAAAAAAGCAGTCTCTATCTTTTTTTTATTTTTATTTTGAAAATAGGAGACGTTTATAGTTATAATTCATTTTGTTAAAACCAAAAAGGGAATTTCTCACTCTAGCGTAGATGTATTATATAATAACAGATTACATACAACCCTTTTTTTTTCCCTTTTTAAATTATTTTTGTTTCATGGACTCACTCTACTGAGTGCCTCGGCGCTCCCGGCGCCTCTTCGTCCTCCTCATCATCATCACTGCTGATGCTGATCACGCTGCCCGCTGGACTCGGTGTGTCTGCTGTCACGGCCTGCCTTTGCTCCTCAGACACGCCCAGCCCGTTCGACTCCGCCTCCACCTCTACCTCCACCTTACAGCACGCAGGCTCCTCCTCTTCCTGTGACTCCGTCTGTAACTCCGCCTCAACTATGCAATCTTCTGTTTCAGGACACCGATCCTGCACTTCCTCTGTGCGTTTGCGACCGTCGGTGGTTTTCGGGGAATGGGCCGCCGAGATATGTGTGTTGCTGTTGTGTGAGAAATTAGTCCTAAAAAAAAAAAAGGAAAAAGAAGGTTAAGTCAAGGACCAATCCGAGGTCAGGTTCGTGATCTAGTCAGGTTGTTGTCACCTGTTAATGCACGGTTTGTTTCTTTTGTTGGCTGCAGGCTGTGGCCACACCACATGAGCGATCCCGATGCTGATTGGCTGGTGGGCTGACAAGGCTGTCATGTGATTGGCTAACAGAGGTTGTGGGTGCGGCAGGATTGAGGTGTAGTGGTTCCCGTGAGGCCGGACTTTCCTAAAACACATAATAAATGATGCTGAGGTGATGGCATTTCAAAAACATGATAGGCCAAATATCAGTTTCCTGTTCGCCACTCACCCCCAATCTGCCAGCCTCTGTGGTCCTGCCACAGAATCCGACGTTACCGGGGTCACCTGCTGCCAGGCTGGTACCAGGATCTGCTGCGGCCGATTAGACCAGGCTTGCTACAAAACAGACAAGTGTTTTCCGTAACCACCAGGAGCCGCTCGTCTGTTTTAAGTAAGATTAGACATCTGCACAGTAAATACGTTGACTTTGTGCCACTTATTTTCTAATCTAGAAAACTATACAAGTAGTCCCCGACTTACAAACCAGTTCCGTTCCGGGAGCACGTTCGTAAGCCCAATTTGTTCTTAAGTCTGACAAAGTAAGTCTTATATGCCTTTGACACAAATATACAATATAAATCATACCAATCCACTTGACTGAATCTCTGTTCCCTTTCCCCACACTGCCATCCTGTGGCCAAAAACCACCATCATGTGGCCTAAGGAAATAAATCTCACACGTAAATATAACAGTGTTGTCTCAGCGCCTTTAAATCGCAAGGGGAATCCCGGACGTCATCTTGTCTCAGAGCTGTTTTCCACTGTATTGAACTGTAAACTCTCTCATTGAGGTTTTCCTGAAATTAGGATTATTCTCCATCAGGATAGCTTTACACAACAGACATTTTCTATCATGGTGCTCTCTGACCGATTCATTAAAACCGGTGAGGCCGACTCATTTCACCCCCACACGCACACATACAATATACCGGACTTTAGATATTTTATCTCATTTCACTTACACACTGAAAATGTTGTATATAATTGTAAATATTGGTATTTGGTGGCCTGCAGTGTCTATTTTTTGTACAATACACATGAGATACTTCTGTAATTGAAACGAGTATCTGCACAAATTCGTAATTCAAATGTCCATAAGTCGGGGCTACCTGTATTGCGTATAATGTAAGCAATAGTGCTGGATTTAAAGAGAAACATCTAACAAAATTTTTTTTATATATATATAAAATCTGGGGCTTATTATAATAAAAAAAAAAGATTACGCTACATTCAGGACACATGCGCAATTACTTTTCAATCATTTCTAATAATCATCATCATCATGAGCACTAATTTCTTCGTTTCTATATATATAGATATATAAGGGTCAGCACATAGTGACCGTCGTCTATCAGGTCGAGGGGAGAACATGTTCCCTGTGCTCGTTAGAAGGGCTAACATCAGAACATTGTTTAAACTTAAGAATCTATATTTTGACTGAATCAGATTATTGAGCTTTGAGTTGTAGCAGCGTGCGCTGATCTCAGGATGCTATTCGGAGTTGCGACACCATCACTGGCGAAAGAGAAAGAATTGTAGATGAAATGCTGCGAGATGGGCGTGTACCTGACTGATGACGCCTGGTCTGATCTGTAGAGGCTGGATGGTGGGAGCCTGGGTCACCAGCGGAACCGTGCTCTCCATCCGCACCGAGTAACCCGCGGGCTTGTTGGGGTTGGGGGGGAGACCTGCGCGAGGAGGAATCAGTACACGCTGTAAAACTGTGCAGGTCTTTCTGATATACACTGCTATAAACTATAAATCCTGCTTTCACAACACTAAACAGATTCACATCACGTCACATTGTTAAAGTTCACCTTGCAGGGTCGGTGGGCAGATGATGAGCGTTTGCTGAAATGAGTCCCCAAACTGAGCACTTCCTGTTTGGAGCGGGATCGCAGGATGCATGACGGAGGGAGCAGATGGAGCCAAAGGCTGTAGAGCACAGAGGAGGAATAAAAATACACTGTTAATTAAGCCTGATGCGTCATTGACTTTCATTTAAATTTCATGTTTCTATGCTAGAAATCACTTTACAGTTCATACATTGTAATTTATTGTTTATAGTAACGTGATTTAACTAGAGATAGCACCGAGGCCAATCTCAGGACCAAGAAGGCAGAGGAAGAGTGGACCTGGAACACTGGGTTTGGAGCTGGAAATCTTTGCTTATTAAAAAAACTTTTATTGGGATTGACTTAATTTATATTTATACTTTAAATGCAATGTTGCAACTGATGCACTTGATTGTCTCTTGCAAATATTCACTTGTTTTAAATTTGATCCCTGCAACACGTTTCAAAAGAGCTGGGACAGGGGTATTTTCACCACTGTGTTACATCTTTCCTTTTAATAACACTCAATAAGAGTTTGGGAACTGAGGACACTTAATGTTGAAGTTTGATTCTTCCTTGATGTACGACTTTAAAAGTCTGAGCGCCCCATCCTTGTTTGTGAATGACTGAGTGTTCACCTGTGGAATTTTCTAAACAGAACATTTTAAATCATAAAGATTTTAAGCAGCCTTTGGTTATAATAATAATTATTATTATTATTGCAATGCACAGACAGTAAATAACCAACAGGGGGCAATCTAACAATTCTAGACGAGTCTGGTGTGTGAGCGCCTCTACTGACACATGAACAAAACACAGGCCTTTTAACTCCAAGTTCACTTAAACAGCACCATATTTTTTCCCCTCTACTCACTCACTTATTAAATTGTTGTGATTAAAAGAACAGGACCAGGCTGAGGCCAGTCTCTCCATCACACCACCACCACCACCACCACCTCCTTCATCCTTTCACACACACTCCCTTACATGGAGGTAATCTGTCGCTTCTGTTCTGACGCACGAGAAAAAGCAGGTGACTGGACCCTTACTCACACTTCCTCTGCTAAACAAATTACAGGTAAAAATTAAGACTCCTGCCTCGAGGTCAGCTCAGCAAACAGAGCTGCGGTTTGTCTTTTTTCTTCCCTTCTTAGCAACCGAATGTTCTCTCGGCGTCGCCATGACGTTGCTCTGAGTGTTGCCATGACTATGACGCTGTGGTGCAATAATCTGACATTAGTGAGCTCTGCGTGAGAACAAGAGTGTGGAGGTAAACCGAGACGTTTACATGAGAAGCAGAGAGACACACACACACACACATCTTAGCTTTGCAGGAAACCCTAAATATTAGAGAGAAGTCACACATGCTACATGTGGAGTCACTTCTGATGACAAATTGCACTGCCGTGACTTCGATTAGCATCTTTTCTCACCTGCGCGTGCACGGCAGCCATCTTGCCGTAAGGCACGGTCAGGGTGGGCGCCGAGGTCGTGGCCGGTCTCGTGAATGAAGCTTTGTTCCGGTTGATGGTGTCGTAGGGTCCGGCTCGCGGCCGGCACACATCCATAATGTGGAAACATGATTTCACACTACAAGAAAGAGGAAAGAAATAAAAATATAAAACCTGAAAAGATGTGACGTAATTAAGAACTGATTTTCTGCTCATCACGCACTGGAGGCCTTAAAATGAAAGGACGATTATATAAGAAATTGTAAAATATATTTTTTTTATTTGATGCAACCTCATACATTTCACAAAATAAAAATAATTATTTAATAATATTGTATTATTTCAAATACTTGCGTAGTTATTTTACATACAAAACTATTACCATTAAGAACGGAGAACTAGAGCGTCAGCGCCATATACCCGTAACTCCCTCTCACCCTGGACGGGGTGCCAATCCATCACAGGGCGCACACACACACACAAACATTTGTTAACACTATGGGGCAATTTGCAAACACCAATTAGCCTAATCTGCATGTCTTTGGACTGTGAAAGGAAACCTGAGGACCAGGAGGAAACCCACCAAATTTGCAGAGAATATGCACACAGACCCCGAGGTGGAAATCAAACCTGGACCCTTGAGGTGCGAGGCCACAGTGCTATTTACAAATTGTGTCGTGAGGGAGAACTCAAAACGTCTGTCTGAAGCCGTGAGGTCTTTAACTCCCGAAAACAGAAGAATTTCCTGCGCATCCCGGGGAGGTTGCGGACATGTTTTTCTGTCACATGGGGTGCTGTGTGTACATTAATGAGGTAAAAAAATGAAATTAAATGATTTTAGCAAATGGCTGCAATATAACAAAGAGTGAAAAATTTAAGGGGGTCTGAATACTTTCCGTTCCCACTGTACATACCATCTATCTATCTAAGCATCATACTAAAGTATCCGTTGGTGTTTATTTCCCTATTCGATCCTCAGAAGCCTCATCTTATCTCATACATGAGTGCACCACACCGGATCTCACTCACGGTTTCCTCCTCCTTATGTAGTGCACTAGAGATTTCATATATTTTGATTGATTTCAGATTCACCCACACACTTATAAGATAATAATGACAAAAACATCTCCTTGAGTTATTTTCTTTTTTTTTTTCAGTTTTAATCTAAAACCACAGCTTACTGATTGCTGTGAGGAAAGTCGAGCAGGTGCTGCATGGTGACGAAGGGATGGTTGAGGACTTCACCGGGGACAACTCTGTTCTCTGCGTCGATCCATAACATCTTCTTCAGCAAGAGCACAAACTCTCCACGATCCACTTTCTCAGCCATCAAGTCGCTGCCTTCAAGATTCATCACTAAATTCACCTGCAGCACCAAGACAAATCATTCATGCACACACACACACACACACACGCACACACGCACACACGCACACACGCACACACGCACACACGCACACACGCACACGCGCACACGCACACACGCACACACGCACGCACACACGCACACACGCACACACACACACACACACACACACACACACACACACACACACACACACACGATATGAGTAATGATCACCTTTATATGGAGGGAAAGGGGTGGAGCTTCCAAGGGGTGCAAGCTAACTTTGAAAAATAAAAAAATTAATAAATAAATAAATAAATAAATAAACAAGACATTTGTTAAGATGTTTATAGTTAATATGTCAGGGGCAGGGCGGAGTATGAGCTTGGATTGTGATGTCATCAATTAATTTTAAAAGATAAATGCTTTAGCCAAAGGTAGTGTATTATTATTATAAATGATGGTTGTCATGGCAACATTTTTATCAGTCCCATCCTGATTAGAAAGAGTATGAAAAAAAAAATCAGGGACGGGGTTAATTTGCATGTCATGTATATACAAAAAAAAATTGGATCTTTAGAGTGAAAGTGTGTGTGTGTCTGTGTGTGTGTGTGTGTGAGAGAGAGAGAGAGAGAGAGGGAGACGTACATGCACAATATCATCCAAACAGCTGAAAATATACTTTCTTGCTTCCTTCGATTTCATCCCAGTTTCTGCCTCGTGTTCCTCTGTGGACTGAGACACACAGTAAAACTCGTTACATTCTGTGTGCAAGTAAGCGAGTGAGTGAGTGAGCGAGTGCGAGTGTGAGTGTCCTACCTTCAGTCTCCACGCAGCGTATGGCGCGTCGGAGTCTCTGCAGAAGAAGCGAGACGTCTTGGTGCCGAGGTTGAGGAGGTTCTCTGCAGGTAAACCCTGCGTCTGGGAGATGTAGCGGATCTGAGCGAGGAGAGACCAGCGAGAGAACCCATTAAACTAATACAGCATCAATAACAACGTTTCTTTCTTCTTCTACGTCAGACAAAAGTGATCAAGACAAAACAAACAAACAAACAAATGTTGATTACTGTAAAGATGAAATTATATATTTTATAATTAAATTCTCTTTAACATTTTTCATTTTCTTCTGTTCTTTACATTTTACTTCTTTTCCATTCATCCTCATCCTTTATCATTCTTTCTTCAATAGCTACAATAGCATCCTTTCCTTTTTTTCTTTTTCATCCTTTCCTCCAATACTACAATAGACTCCTTTCTTTCTCTACAATTTTTTCTTTCCTTTTTCATCGTTACAATCCCATCCTTTTCTCTTTTTCTTTCTTTCATCACTTGAATCACCTCCTTTTGTTTTTTTCCTTTTGTAATCATCATTTCTTTCATCACTATGATTATATCCTTTTCTTTCTTTTTCTGTCTCCATTTCTTTCTCTTTCTTCCATTACTACCATGACCCACTTTCTCTTTATCATTTCCTTCATTACTACAATCACCTCCTTTCTTCTTTCATTTCCTTCATCATTACAATCACATCCTTTTCTCTTTTGTTCACGTCCTTCTTTCACTTTCCACTTGTTCCACAACCAATTTTTAAAATCAAATCCCACTTTTATTTTTTTATTAATTAAATAGCTGCAAAATGAACAGATTAACAAAGTGAACGACAAACAGACTTTTAAACATTGTGCAACTGATTCAGGGTAGAAAATAAAATTGAACTCAAGTTTGGAAATGTTGGCCAAGCTTTTTGGAGGGGGCCAAAAATTCTGGCACTGACAGCTTAGACCAGGAATGTGTGTATGAGTGTGTGAGACGTGTGTGAGCTGAGAGGAGCAGCGTCACCCTGACGTCAGCCTCACGCTGGTGTAAAGAGAAACATCCATTAGACACCCGGTGTCTCACACACACACACTCCGGCATTTCGAGAAAGTCACATGACCTTTAGCCTTTCAACTCTGACTTGTGCAGAATCATAACTTATGCCAAACAAAACAGATGGAATTTCCTGAACATGATGTGCTTAAAACACACACACACGGAAATATGGAAAGTAAAAGTTGTTAAATTCCCCGCAGAATATTTACTTAAGAAACCTTTGTTGCATAAAAAAAAAAATACATGCGTGCATATGGATTACGCAACAGTTAGTTCTGCCCGAGTGATCTGATTGGATGAGAGGAGTCCCACAAGTGATGATAATAGACAGTAACAGCAGTGTGATGTGTAACTATCTGTATGACTGGGCGTGTCCCAGATGTTGTCCAGTGGTTAATGACACTAATTGTGAGCCTCAGCGTGGGTGAGAGTAGGTCTGTGCGGTCCGCAGTAACACGAGGCTAAATCCCAAATCCCTCTCTAACCCCTAATCAAGGGCACTACATGGTGTTTGGAACAAGGGATTTTACACCCTACATAGTACAGGAAGACTTACTTTCACCCGTTAATTAGACTAATTGCTGCTCGCTAACTGTCGGTCGCCCAATCAGCTTACACGCACCGACATCACTGCTAACAGCGACGTCTAGAAATGATCACAACGGTACTCTTGTGAGAGCAGATTTAATGAAATTTACCACGTAGTAGATACAACATATGAGGATAAATTGTTTATTCTCATAATAAACATCAAGTTATTCTCAAATAATTTATCACCCGTAAATTACAAAATAAAAAAAATAAAAAATTATATTATTTTCCTAATTATAATTTTTTGTTGTAGTTGCAATCGCTTCCTGAGGAATGTAGTTAAGTTGTCTCTGCTAATTTAACGTTACGCCACTTTTGCTGTTGCTCCATTTCTAATTCGTATGATTTATAAATAGAAAAGAAATGTAAATATTTTAGGTAATATTAGCCATACTAGCCACAAGAATCTTAATTTGTGTGTGTGTGTGTGTGTGTGTGTGTGTATGTGTTCCTTCCCGATCATCAAATGTGGAGGATTTACTTTGATGATGTGCAAGCGTTCACCTCACTGAGCTTTAGCTATTGTAATATCTGACGTGAATACTTGGTTAAGTGTGAATATTATTTGAAACAGTAACTTAGTTAAAATTTTAATTTAAAAACAATGCAGAAATCGACATAATTTAAAGTAAGGTTTGCCTGTAATTTGCCCAGGATTCGTTCTTTCATTGATATCTTCAGGTTTCATACACTGGAGGACCAGAAACCAGTCTGAGAAACAGATATACAGACAGAAATGTATGTCCGTCTAAATAAATTTTGTCGCAGCATCACGCAAAACTGTCTGTCTGGAATTTACTGAATCTCCTGCAGTACTTAGATCCATCAGTGAATCTAAATGTTGAGTAAAAGTCATGTTATGAACAGTTATGTGCCAAATTTAATAATCTACTTTAAAATAATCTACTAATGCGCTACTGTCTCAATGTAAACAAACACCTGCACCAATAGATATTAATTAGAAAAGATAAAGTGAATATTTTACTGGGATTAGTTCATATTTTCACTTTGGCTGAAATAACAGCACTGAAGTGGTACAAGTCAATTTTCACTTTATGAACTTTACAAATCTTTACCCGATATACTTTTCCATTTCTCATCTGTGATTCACTCTCCGATTACAGGAAGTGTATCTGGCTGATGATGAAAGAAGTAGAACTTGACATAAACAAGGTATAAACATAAATTTATCTATATCCTCTTTTTCTCTTTGATTGTAATAAAATGAAATGATTCTAAATCTTGAGCTGAACTAGATAACATTTTGTACAATTAATTTCCTAATATTATTTAATATAATTTTCCTAATGATGTGTTTTTCACCAATCCAGTGGAAAACACATCATTTTATGTCGTCACACCAAACTAAATTTTGTAACATTTAAAAAAATTAAGCAGTTCATCTTTCTTGCAGACAAACATGTATGTGGGCTTCAACCTGAAATAATATCATCAGAGTATTTAATCTTTTAACTATTTCTACAAACTTTTACATCAATGATGCATACATAGGACACAAATCTTATCTGCTATGATTCACGAACCCGAGCATCGCTCCCTCCCACCCTCTTTTTTCTGCTTCAGTAAAACACGATGCTTCAAATCATTTCCTCTGATTAACGAGGCAAAATAATTTTATCAGAATTAGATGAGACGGATTAGATGGGACGCAAGCACCATTTACCAGGATGAAATGTTTTGATTGTGCGTCGGACAGCGAGGGAGGAGCCAGAAACAAGGCAAGGGAGCGGATTCGTCATGGGCATTCCAATCTCTTCCGTCAGCGGGCCGGGGGTGAAAGAAAAAACTTTGAAAAATAAACGCTAGATAGAAATGCAGAGTTGCACGAACAGCTTTGATATATTTGTGGCTTCCGAGAAGGTCGGAAGTCTGTGGCAGGTCCGAGCCTGCACAGGGAGTGACGGGAAAACCAGCATCGCTAAACACTCCCACATCAAACACAAACACCAGGAGGACGCGAGGCACCGAGCTCCGACAGCTGCGTCTCGAAAACACTGCTGTTACACACGCATGCCTGCACGCTGAGACTCAGGAAGGCCTTCGCTTCGGCTATTAATACTTTCTGCTGCGTGAGCCGGAACATGAGGAAGGAGTGTGGACGGGCGCTAAAACCCGCGGCTCGGATTTCACACGCGGGTCTACAGTTTCATTCCCAGTCACATTTTCACAATTTTCTAAATCACCAGGTGGCAAAAAGATGAAGAAAAATGCGACAACTCAGGAAGCTGGGAAAAAAAAAAAAGGATCGCTTTCTATTCACTCCTCCGCATACACACGGGTCACGGGGCCAGGCTACTGAGATCAGACTTCACACACACTAATCAACGGCTCTAAAAATAAACCCTCCAAACGAGATGAAAAGGGGAAACACTAAACACGTGTGGAAAGAAACCCCTAAACGAGGATGCACAGATTTTTAACTAGCTGTTAATGTGTGTGTGTGTAATAAATATGCACTTAAGAGGATTTTATTTCCAGAAATTTAAAAAACTAAATCGCAGGTGGAGACAAAGCACAAGAATTGCTGATCACTTTTTGTGCGTGAGGACATCACAGCTGTGCTGATATTCAAGCACAACAGCACTCCGTCTCGTGTGATATTGCTTTAATAACTTTCAGACTGTATTCAGAGCTAAACCTTTTTTTTAAATATAGGAGAAGCAAAACAAAACCTCAGGGTTTAACAGTACTGATTTGTGTGGGGTTAAATCGTAATCGCCCAATCGTTGATTATTACCCTATAAGAGCACAACCCAGAGTGTTTTGTACTTTAATTAACAGTAAACATGTGATCCGCGGAATACGTCAGCTGATCTTCCCAACTCAGGCCTAAACCGCAGCATTTTTTACTTTTTCATCACGATTTCGAGAACTGTAATCTCGAGCACTGGGACAGCAGGAGGGCGTGGCGCGGTGTAAACCTGATGCCTGGTTGTAAAAATACCTCAGCGTTTGTGCAGTGGGCTTAACAAGGGCTTTAGTGTATAATGGGACTGGATCTATACCGAGAGCTCGCGTCTGCTGCGCTAGAAACCTCACAGCAGCGCAGGGGGAGATCCATCACAGGTTTAAATACTCTCAGCAGCTCTTCCTGTGAGCCTTCCCCAGAAACAGAGTGCTAATCTGGGCCTGTTGCTGCCTGTCTCTCTCTCTTACACACACACACACACACACAGCAAGAGAGAGAGAGAACGGTGATAAAAAGCGTCCCTGAAGAGTCTCCAAGGGGCGCCGGTGACAGAAGGGGTGCCGGACACACGAGGGGCGTGGCTCGACAGACTGAAGGCACGGCGTACATACGCAGGCACAAAACACAGTCCGGCGCCGGAGACAGAACGCAGGACAAATTCCTCTGTGGATTGTTTGTGCTGAGAGAGCGTGCCGCAGCTCGGCAAATAACAGATGACATAATGCAGAGAAACACACGGCTGTGTGAGGACTCGGAGCGCAGCGCTTTGGTTTCACACCCACTACAGCTACGAAGCAGCCGGGACGTTTAACTCAACTTGTATTATTTTATCCCATAAACAAAGGCAACAGTCGAGGTTCTGCAGGTTTGAGTTCTGCAGAGAAACCCTGAAAAACGTCTCAACATGACCTTTATATTTTACTAAATGTGTGTAAATAACTTTGTGAGGCTAAAGTGAGAAAAAAATATTCTAAAAGATTAACAAAAAAGTTTAGTTTTTCTACGTTCTCACACGCAAACACAATTCAGGCGTAGGCTAGCAAACACTTAACCACAACCGAGCCGATTTACCTTTGGCAACGCCCACAAAACTCCATAAAGGGCAAACCACACAAACTGTAAAGAATAAAATTAAAAAAAAGATGACTAAGCGGGCAAAAAAGATGACGTGGACTCAATGCCTTCATCCTAAAGTGTTTTATTTCTTTTAAACTTCAGCAATTTGTCAACATTGCTCATTACAGAGTGTCACAACATGCTTTTTATCCATTTGTAGTTACGCTGATGTCGTGAAACATCCCCGAGTTAGTTCCTGTTCTCACTGATGTTACAGCAGCTTCAAACAGTTGTTCCATCACCAGCGTTTTATCAGAAACCCCAAACTCTGTGTTAAAGGTTCTTAGAAAACTTGCTCAGCATTTCAAAGACTTAGGAACATGTCCATATTGCCGATCACACACACACACACACATTTATGAATCTGTTCATGTGGCGTGTCAACTCTACAAGTCCCTGTGCTGAGCTGTTGCCATAGAAACACTAACATGTCAGAGTGTATAGGAAGCACAAAAACAACATGGACTTTATTATTATTATTTTTCCTTGGGTCTCGTGAAGACGATTACCTGGTCGTACTCCAGAGCCCCGGGGTACAGGGGCCAGCCCAGGAACAGCTCCGCTATCACACAGCCTAATGACCACATGTCTATGGCTTCACAGAACGGCAGGCCCAGGATGATCTCCGGCGCCCTGAGGGACAGAAACACATCACATCAGAGCAGGAATGGACCCTCACATCAATCTGAAACTTAATTATATTCATCTAAACAATTATATTTATTAGTTTAGCATCTAAAAAGAGCTTCGGTGACCGCGCCTGTGCCTCGCAGCTTGGGTGGAACCTGGAACTAATACACGACCGAAACAGAAGCGCCAACACCGCAGGCGAAAAAAAAGCTAACAGGTGGAGTTTACACCAAACGGGCAGGAAGTCAGCACTCTAACAGCATTAATGATAAAACTATTAACTTGATATTTAAATGCAATCTGCAGAAATCTTTGGATTTATAAGCAAAAAGTTTACTTTAATCAAATAACCATGACGGGATGTTCGCTCATGGCCACACTGTGATATTAAATAATATTAAACAAACTGTGCAGCTGAATATTTACTACTAACGATTTACCTATAAAATCCATAAACTATAAAAAGGAATTACGAACTACAAAAACAACCACTGAATTAAGCCAATAAAACCATTAACAAAAAACATTAATTAAATTATAAAATAACACTAATGTACAGTCTAACGATTTAAATACTTTTAAAAAATCCTACAAATAATTGACAAATTGGGACTAAAGAATCAACGGAAATTACTTATTAAAATTACTACACAGAATTTAAACTATTGAACAAACAACTAAAAATAAGTTTTGAAAAACCTAAATTACAACATATAAATAATATTAAGGAATAATATTTTATTCTATTCCAATAGTATTTAATAAAATGGTAATAAATTAAACACATTAAATCAACTGAAAGGATTATATAAAACTATTACAGAAATAATCTTGGTCATGTGACGAATATAAAAAAAAACTTAAAAGTACAACAAAAATTTCTTTTAAAATAAAGAAGTTGTGCGAGTAGGAGTTTTTAAGTACCATTTTAGTAATTTGCACATTACATGTGACCGGTCCAAAGATCATAAGATTGTGCTCCTATTAGCTCCGCCCCCAAATAAATTATAATTATATTTAAAAAAATACCATTATAATAATAAACAAATAAATAAATATTTGATGAAATCACATGCAGCACCTGGGTGGAGAGTTTCAGCAGCCGCACGTGGTTGTGTTCTGCACTGGATGAGCGTTCTGAGCACATAGGTGCATAGAGCGCATTTCTCCCACATTTATTTATTTATTTGCATATTAAGAAAAGGATGGAGTATTTTGACGATGTTGATACCAACCACTCCACCCCCCCACCCCCCACCACCATCTTACCCTCCAGGGGTTTTAGGTCAGCCTGATCATGGTAGTGATGTAGTCTCTCTCACTCACACACACACACAAGGTTGAGGGTGATCCAGCTCCACTCAGAGCTCGTTAGTGCAACCTGAACTGACAGCTTAGTGTTACTCGGGTTACTCCGGTGTCTCGTTACTGCTGCAAGCGCGGCTGCCTGCGAGCCTCCTACGGTGTGTACACAAAAGATGAAACCCTGTATGCCATGACTCTGCCTTCAAGCACCTCCACGCTAGCTTTCCTCACCTGACAACCCCTCAAGAGTGAGAACGGCATGCTGGTGAAAAATGCGGCGGACAGTGTTTTTTCGCTAAAGTTGTGTTTTGCGTTATGCACTATTTTATTACCATCAACTCAATTCAAAATATTTGTAAAGTATTACATTTAGCACTTAACTGTCGGAAGCTAATAGTTATATATCTAATAGTCACTTTTTCAAAAATAGTCAACAATGTTGTCCTTTTTTTTTCCTCCTGAATGTTATTTCAAACTGAAATACTTGATTTCACATTGAGGTTTAATATGATGTTGGCCCCGCCCACTTTGCAGCTATAATAGCTTTAACTCTTCTGTGAAGGCTTTCCTTAAGGTTTAGGAGTGTGTTTATTCCCACAAAGTTGGGGGGACAGTTTCTGAAACATTTAGAGTTCCTCTCACTGAAGGGGCTGAGCCCAACTCCTGAAAAACAATCCCACACCAGTGCACAAGTTAACGTCCATAAAGACACGGCACATTAGGATAAGCGGCCTCATCTGAAAAAAAAAAAATTATATATATATATTTCAGGATTCCGATCACTCCACTGAAGACAAACGTGTGCAAACATCTCAAGAGATGATGGCGGCAGATTACTTAGTTTTCCAGTTGCTGAATTTTTAAACCGAGCAGATCCTACAATGCTGCGTCCTCACTGGCCAGCTGCTGTAGGCTGGGAATTACAGTGCTGCATCCCCATTGGCCAGCTGTTTAAATCTACACTACATTCTCATGACAGGTTTTATCTTTTCTTATATAAAAAGCATTATGATGTTGATGTTCCTCAACAGAATGTTTTTATTTATTTATTTATTTAAGAGTATAGGATGCATGTGTTGAACAACAAGGTGTTTGTACAGTACAGATAGTTGGGCTATAATTATAATCTCTGCTAGGTGTTTAAGAGAGAAAGTATGCATCAGTGCAGGCTTAGATGAACCATTTTCTGTACATAAAATTATTATTATTATTATTATTATTATTATTATGTGTAGCCTTCACTACTTACTGTTTTTATTATGTCTCATTATGTTGATGTGCATTTGCTGATTTGTTCCAGTTCACCATATCGATATCTTTTCAGTGTTTTGAAGTGAAAGTGCTGTACAGAGAGGAAGTGGAGAGTAGTTTCACAATGTGTTTACAATTCCTCATTGCAGTAAATCATTTTCCAGAATGGAAGTCATTTAGTTTGTTAGCTCAACACACTACTTCTTTCAAACACCGAGCTTACCTATTGAGATTCCCTGGTACATAAAACGTTCTTTTTCTACGTATAAATTATAAATGATGTTTCATAAACTCCTATTTTCGCACTTTACTGAAGTCTGTGTTTTTAAGCAAAGAAAGTCTCGAATGGATTGTAAACACACAGAGTGAATCATCGACGTGTTTACTCCGGGCAAACTGCATGACGGGCCGGCGCACAAACCCCACGGTGTGCTGTTTAACCCCGTTATTAGGCAACTACACCTGTCCTTGTCCTGTTCACACACTGTGGGAGAAATTGTGCTCAAGTTCTACTGGACAGACACGTTAACCAAAAGTAAAAGAAGGTTCTACCTTCTTGGAAAGAGTACGAGAGGGCAAAAAAATGTAAATAGCTAGTTAATATTTAAATAAAATATATGAAAAAACATAATATACATATACAAATATATAAAATAATGCTATATTGTTCCAGTGGTTCTCAACCCCAGCACGTTGTAATGGCTTCCCTGATCCGTCACACCCATTTCAATTAACCAGAGGCTAATAATTAGCAGATTAGTTCAAATCAGGTGTGCTGAGAAAACACTGAAACATGCAGGACAGATTGTCCTCCAGGACCCCAGGAGTTGGGAACCACGGCTTTCTATCACTCACAAAGGAAAAATTCTTTAGTCAACTGACATGTGAGGTGACGTGAGGAATTAAACTTTATGACATTTTACTACCTTGCGTAATATTTTTCTGTCACTCACAAATCTTAAAATTAATTAATTATTCATAATTAATAAATTATTGATTATTAACATGATTGGTAAGACCGGTTAGTTAAAAAAAAAAAGTGAATTACAAGCCAAGTTACGACTATCTACTGCCTTTGACCAAACTTATCTACAATGCTCATCTGTATTTAGTCCTCTAAATATTAAAACTACGACTAGATTATTATATAATACTAAAATATACTGGATAAAAGCCAGCGCCTCTTCTGGACTACAGCTTGGACGCCATGTTGTGAATAGAGCACGATCACGTGACCACACGTGACATTCTGCTGATACACTAATCCGATCTGAACAGCAAATATACACTGAACTGTATTTTTGGCAATTAACTGAGACATGATGATCTCAAACCTTCATCGCATGACTATAATCAAACATCCTCGGCTATTTATTTATTTATTTCCTTCAGCTTTGTTGCACTCGACCCCTTAAAAACGGACCATCGCGTGGTTTAATCTGTTTATCTGTTGCGTGCAAAGCAGCAAAGAATTTTAAGGTTAATTCCCACAGCTGCGCCAGAGGAAATGACTCCTCTTTTAGCTTTTTCCTTTTTTTTCCCCCCTCCTCTGATAAATGTAAAAGCAGAAACTGGAGAAGCTGCAATAAACCAGCATCAAGATTACCATCTTTTGAAAAGCTTTCAGACAGAAACGATCAAACGGATGGACTGTTAGAACAGACCTCAGAAATGATGCTTAAGCTCAGTAATAGTCATTTTCTTTTCTTTTTTTTTTAATCCTCCTCTTTTATCCGTATGCCGTGTAGTATGGGAGGATAGTCGTCCATCAGATTAGCGCTGTGTAATAAAGGCCACTTCTGACATCCTGGGCAACTTGCCTGCGCTCATTTTAGTCTCTGCAGTCTGCCAGCACCATGCTCAGCATTTCGCTTCTTTAACTTGTGCTCGACACATGACGCCTGGAGACTCCTGCAGAAGTTTATTACACCTTCTTGAAGCGAGGAATAATCCTGCAATCCAGTTCACAAAAGTTCCAAGTTGATTTTATGAGTTCCTGAAATCTGGAAGCGTTCCAACGACGTCCAGGGTGTGTGAATGATCTCAGAAAATTGTTTGAACAAAAAGATCTACATCTGCATGATCAGTAATGAATGATTGTGTACACGAAGTTAACGCCCAGTCACATGAGCAGACTTGATTTTAAAAGCAAAATAGTCAAACGTGGAATTCCATGTCCCTTTTTTTTTACCTAAATTTCATTAGTTATTATTGGTGGCAGCATTACAAACATACTGTTACAGGAAAATAATACATGCCATATTAAGAAAGAAAAAAAAAGGAAAAAAATATTACGAAAATTAATCATTTATCATTAATTAATTGTTGGTGTGAAGAATTAACCTCAATGACATTTTACTACCTGACAATGTTTTGCATAATATTCTTCTGTTGCTTACAAGTCTATTAACTTGTACATCCAACAGTGGCAACTTGGTGGTTGTCCAATGCCTTAACCACTGTGCTACCCCTGGCCCCAAAACACGTCACGATATATGCGTATATACACACACTTCAGTGCACTGATTATATTTTTTTTTTTTTATGTTTTCTAATCAGTTATAACTTCTATTAGATATACACTCACCTTAAGGATTATTAGGAACACCTGTTCAATTTCACATTAATGCAATTATCTAATCAACCAATCACATGGCAGTTGCTTCAATGCATTTAGGGGTTTGGTCCTGGTCAAGACAATCTCCTGAACTCCAAACTGAATGTCAGAACGGGAAAGAAAGGTGATTTAAGCAATGTTGAGCGTGGCATCACGTTTTTGGTGCCAGACGAGCCGGTCTGAGTATTTCACAATCTGCTCAGTTACTGGGATTTTCACGCACAATCATTTCTAGGGTTTACAAAGAATGGTGTGAAAAGGGAAAGACATCCAGTATGCGGCAGTCCTGTGGGCGAAAATGCCTTGTTGATGCTGGAGGTCAGAGGAGAATGGGCCGACTGATTCAAGCTGATAGAAGAGCAACTTTGACTGAAATAACCACTCGTTACAACCGAGGTATGCAGCAAAGCATTTGTGAAGCCACAACACGCACAACCTTGAGGCGGATGGGCTACAACAGCAGAAGACCCCACCGGGTACCACTCATCTCCACTACAAATAGGAAAAAGAGGCTACATTTGCACGAGCGGAAACGATTTTGGTGGGACAGAGAAGAGTTAAAGACTGGAAAAATGTTGCCTGGTCTGATGAGTTCTCGATTTCTGTTAAGACATTTAAATGGTGGAGTCAGAATTTGGCGTAAACAGAATGAGAACATGGATCCCTCATGCATTGTTACCACTGTGCAGGCTGGTGGTGGTGGTGTAATGGTGTGGGGGATGTTTTCTTGGCTCACTTTAGGCCCCTTAGTGCCACGGGCTACCTGAGCATTGTTTCTGACCATGTCCATCCCTTTATGACCACCATGTACCCATCCTCTGATGACTACTTCCAGCAGGATAATGCCCCATGTCACAAAGCTCGAATCATTTCATATTGGTTTCTTGAACATGACAATGAGTTCACTGTACTAAAATGGCCCCCACAGTCACCAGATCTCAACCCAATAGAGCATCTTTGGGATGTGGTGGAACGGGAGCTTTGTGCCCTGGATGTGCATCCCACAAATCTCCATCAACTGCAAGATGCCATCCTATCAATATGGGCCAACATTTCTAAAGAATGCTTTCAGCACCTTGTTGAATCAATGCCACGTAGAATTAAGGCAGTTTTCAAACACGGGGTCAAACACCGTATTAGTATGGTGTTCCTAATAATCCTTTAAGGTGAGTGTATAACATTTTTTTATTCGACAACCATTTAGAAGCTTTTCATCTTTAAATGAAATAAAATTAATTAAATAAAAACTGATTTAAATGACAAATGTCGTGCCACATTGTACATTTTAGAAATCTGTGTGTGTCCACATCGGTCGGTACTGTATTTGTAGTTAAGAGACCTGTACGGTAACGGTGTCCTGGAACATGGTGTGTATCACTTGTAAATCCATAATCTGATATTTTTGTCTTAGGTTCAACACTACAGCAGATTTGGAGAGGATAAATGCCAGATATTTCCATTGGTGGATTTTAATTCCAAAGCGAATATGATTAAGAAAGCTTCGCTTTCATGGACTGAATCTCGGCTGAAATCAGTGTAGAGTCACTTCTTGGGAATTCATGGAAAAACCAAAAAGCCAAAGCTATTTTTCAAGAATTGTTAAGAGATGAAACATCAGTGAAGGCATTTCTGTCATGGAAACACCAAGCAAAATGAGGGAATCTAACAAAATCTTGTGATTCAGTTTTTGATTCATGATGATTATCCTGGGTTTGACGTCAGTATATTTAAATAAAAATATATTTAAAAATACTGCAAATTTCCAACCAACCTTTAAGAGGTCCTATGAAGAATCATTCTTGTGCGCGTATCGACAGGGCAATAGTGTGATACACACTCCTAATTAACCAGCCACTGTTTTCTTTGAAATATTTAGAAGTTTACCGCTCTTAGAAAAGTTTGTCCCCCTTTTCTGACATAATTTTTTTTTAAGTGTATTTGGTGCTTGTAAATGTTTGTGCGCTTTTATAGATTAAAAAGAAAAAAGAAAAACTGGAGCAGAAACAAGTAAGAGCAAAAGAAATTAAATAAAAAATAACAAAAAAAATGTTAAAACCTCATGAGAGGAACAACCACTTCCGGTTTTCTTCTAAAAACCAGACAAGACGAGAAAAGGAGTTCTGCTCAGCACGGGACGTCTCACCCTGCCTACAATCTCAGAACATAACCGTGACATCAGCTGCAGAAAAATGTCCCCACAGCATTCTCTCTCACACAGTGAGCAAGAACCCGAGTCTCTTTCATCCTCCCCTTTCTTCTCGGCAACAAAACCCTCTCACCGATTTCGGAGAACTCTCGCTCCCCTGCGCCGTCACTCACACTCAAATTAAACAAATCATTCGGCGAATTCGTCAGTGACCTAGTCACGGCACAATGATGCAGATCGTTTGTTTACTTGGTTGCCAGAAAAAGCAGGTTTACGCAGGCTCTCATGAATTAGTGATGAGGCAGAGTTTCAATCTGCGGCTCGGTGCACGAGTGAAGACACGGAAACCGTGAGGACGCAGAGCAAATAACAAAACACAACTGCCGAGCTCGACAACCACACGGCGTCCTTCTATCACAAACCGTTTGTCTAACTGTTCACACACACACCCACACACACCTATACACACATAAATACTAGAACTATTAGATGATTATTGATTTTCTACTTGATTCAACAGCATCAATGTTCACTCAACAGATTTTAAATCATTAAAAACAACCAAAATTTACGGAAAGACTTACGAACATTCAAATTACAAATTTCTGCAGATACGAACGAACCGCAGTTCTACGAAAAAATCGTAGATGCAAAAAAAAACCTGGGGTTAGCTCACGTGTCTATTTTCTCCGTACAATACACTGCAGTGCACCAGATACCAATATTTACAATTACATACAACATATTTAATGCGTAATTAAACGTATAAAAAGTCCAAGAAAATAGAAAGCCTCTCTGGTTTCAATGAACCAGTCTGTGAGCACGATGATAGAAAATGCCTGTCCTGTAACTCTGTCCTGATGGTAAATTATCCTAATTTCAAAAAATCCTCAACAATACAGAGTTCACAGTCCAATACAATGGAAAACAGCTCTGAGACAAAATGCCGGAACAGAACTCGTTTGTAGGTCAGGGACTAGCTGTTGATTACATCAACAGCCTATAAAATTATGTTTACAATGACGTTAAAAAAAAATAATAAAAAAAAACAATACTCTCACAAAACATGAGTATTTGCAAAATCTGTGGTGTATTCTAAAACAGTTTGTTAATATGAAACTATGTGCAAATAACTTGCTTTGCCAAAATGTGCAAATAACTTGCTTTGCCAAAACTAACAAAAAAGAAAAAAGAAACAAGCCTAAATAATGAAGAAAAAAAAAGATAAATTCTGGATCAAAAACTAATCCACTGATTCAACTTGACCACACAGAAGTGTCAAAACACAGTTCCTCAAATGTCTATCCCTAAAAACAAGTCAATACCCATTGCCCCCCGGCAGCCATGTTAAATGTTCTAAAACAAATGTTTTGGTCTCTACAGCTAGATTTCCTTTTCACCAAAAATGTACAGAGGTGAATTTTTTTATGTAAGTTATCAGTTAAAATGATATTAAGCCATGAAATCATGCATGGACAGAGTGACTGTCAAACCGTTAGCTGTATGCCAAGCAGCACTTTAGCTAACCAGCTAACTGGAATTGCTATAGTCTAACTTAAAAGAAATGTAGAAGTTGACACAGGATGATATTTATTGATGAATTTATATGCTAACGCATTTGATTGAACATTATCCACCTTAGCATTTGGCTAAGATAAAGCTAAACTATGCAATTAGGTAGCTGGTAAAAATCCTAGCTACCTGGTGTGTATAAGTGTATAAATGTACAAGTGTGTAATGTTGGGTAAAATCAGACATACACTCCTATGTTATGTTATTTTACACAAAGAAAAGAAGCCGCACACGCACATCTTTTTTTTTTTTTTTGTCCAAGTTTCGACTCAAACTCTGAAGGACTTCTACACCGTTCCAGCAGAAGCCGATCAGTCGTCAGTTGTTCATTGTTTAAAAACGCTTGATTTTGTTTTACTACATTTTTTTCCATTACTGCATATAAATATTAGCGTTGTACCAAAGTCATGAAGCGGCATGAAAGATTCAGAGCACCACCCCTTTAAATCAAAGAACTGGTATTAAATTGTGACAAAATTTAATCCAGGCCCCCTCCTCACCCTCTCCCTCACCCGACACCTATGGTGCTGGCTTTCTGCATCCCACCTTCTAATAGCAGCGTAAAACAGCTGACTATTTAAGTTGGTGACCTTGACCGAGGGCCGGGGGTGATCTCTCCAGCATGCATTTTATCCTGATTCGTTTCACTCCAACTGCCAGCGCACTTCACCATCTATAGAAGTCAAACTGCGCTGGCGAGCCTCCCGTCGGCTAATTTTAGGTGGCTCGGCTCTCTCCGACCCCCGTCACACCCCCACCCCCACTGCCCCTTTTCCATCTGTGTGTTTGGGTGTTTACGCTCGCTGGAGAAGCAGCAACAGCAGGCGTAGCCCGGTCATCACCAGCGTGCAACATGCCAAGATTTTTCGGCAGGAGGTTAGAAGAAGCGACGCTCAAAGTCTGAGGCTTTTCACCCCCTCTCAGTTAATATAATAATAATAATAATAATAAACATTTTAAAAAGCAGGAGCAAGACCATATCCATGGATATAAAATGAAAATATTATGGCCAAATATGAGACTTGTCAATATGAAAATAGTGACATGAAAAATTCTTTTTACAGCTTATATGTTGAATTTCCCTTCTTCATTGGTTAGGATTTCTGCTACATCGCCCATCCCTCGGCATCCTCTCTAATGAAGTTCCTGTGTTGTTCAGAGAGCTCCCAGTAAGGACATGTGCTCTGCAACTCGGTGCTCCATGTAAACATTCTCACAGGACTGAAGCCCTCTTTCAGATTAACTGGGTCAGTCTTGATTATGTAATATATTTCAGGTTCATTTTCTTAACTGGAGGAATTAACACAGACCTGATGTTGATACTCAGCTACCACAGTGTGTTTTTCACTCAGAGAGCCATTTGTCCAAAAACAAACAAATAAATAAACAAATAAATGAATAAATTAGAAAAGAATCTGCCTGTTTTTGCAATAAAAATATTTCGTAAGAGTTTTTTTACATTGAATAATTATAGCCCAAGATTTTGGGAGTGTTATTGTTCTTTTCATACAGACATTGGTTCATGTTTTAAAGGCGTTAAGCACACTTGAAAAAAAACACACACAAAAAAAAAAAAACCCCACAAAACTTGGCACTAGGATCACATAGAAAAAAAGTCTTGGATGTGGACGCGGGCACGGCCCTTGGGTTCCTCTGTGACATTGTTCTCCTTTGTTGTTGACGACCGGTTTCATCTACTGTACTTGCACCAAACCTGATTTGTTTAACAGAAACTCCCCAATCACACACGTTTAACAAGTCATCAGGCTTTTTAATTTTAAATAGGTAGTTATTTATGAATGACTTGTTTAGGGTTCAGCCGATTGAAACCAATTTTAATCAGCAGGACACTCCAGGCTCAAACTCAGACATTTACGATAGCATGATCATAAACAGCATGTCACTGTGCTCTAACAGGAAGTGTAGCATAATTATACTTAACACTCTGCAATGTGGCCCGGTGTTTCTGGGAATTTTTTCTGATTTTCTTCCCCTTAGTTTAGGGACTAATTCCCACCCATTCATCGGCTTGTGTGAGCTCATAGACGACCGTCATTGTCTTAGAGCCATGATTGATGCGAAAGTGCCTCCCATCCTTCCCCTCTGAGAAAGTTCGGCCAATCGGCTCTCTCCAGACTCCCACCTGAGGGAAGAGGCTACAGCATCACCCGGGATTCGACCTTGCGATCTCCAGATAATGGAGCGAGCACTTTACTGTGCTGGAACTGGCTGGTTTTCAGCTTGATTTGCCTTTCTCTCCAAACCACGTGAGTAAAATAGTCTCAAACCCATTCATTACTCACACTTAGACCAGTCTCAAAACGTGTGCTAATTAGTCTCGACAAGACAAGCTTACTGGATGCCGCACGTCCATGTGTGCTCAGTGCACCCATCCGGGCGCATAAACATGCTCAAGACTTTGGAGGTATTTGATGTATTTAAAATGTGACAGTTCCTTTGTAAAACTCAAAGTGGCGCTCTAAACTATTTCCACACTTACTTTGTTTAGAATTGACAATTATGGCAGATGACAGAGACGCAAGCTGCTCAGTTACATTCTTGTATTTGATGATAATTCATGTTTTTGTTGAAAACCTTTGAGTTATGACTTAACGTTTTTTTTTTTCATCATTTTAAAAGTTTATGGTGTTAACATTGTAACGAAATAAAAAATATATATAATACAGATACAGAATCGCAATATTAATCGAATCAGCACTTGGGTATGGCAATACACCACATCAAGTGATTCTCGTCCCTGTGGCCCATGTACAGTCAGTGATGTGGCAAAACTGCGCTGCACCCTTGGGGCTTGGACTCGTTAATCTGGGTGTTATTCTTTTTTTTCCTGCAGCTGATAGACTTCAAAATGACACACAAAAGACCATAAGAAAGAATTGGGGTTGGGGGGGGGGGGGGGTTAGTTGGTTTCAACATATTGAACTTGTTAAATAAAAAAAGAAAAACATTACATAAAAAAAAAAAAGAATCGAAATCGGCATCTTTTGTTGCTAAAGTACTAAAGCCTTCATTCCGTCAAGAGTGTGCAAACTTTTGCACACACCTCAAACAAATCAAGACAGACACTACTGTACAGAGAAATTTAAAAAACTAAAATAATTTAACGTGGACAAAAATTCATTAAAAAGGAACGTTGTTTAAATCCAATACGACATCAAGGTTGTATAAAGTTTGCCTAAAATTCTTAAAATGGAATTCTTCTCTTCCAAATGTTATTGCATTTTTTTAAACCCTATTGTTTTTTTTTTAAACCCTATGAAAAACACTGCTTCCTTTCCCATACTAACGAACTACAACAACCCCCCCAACCCCCACCCCCCCTCCTGGCAGCCGCACTGTTTCACAGAGTTGGTATGTAGTTCCTGAATAGACAGGATGTTTGTCAAAGATGATGTTTCCTTGCCAGCAATTTTACAAGACCTCGAATGTTTTATGACCTGATTAAAGCTAAATTCAAATAAGAAAAAAGAAAAAAAAAAGTTGTACTTAATAAATAAATAAATAAATAAATAAATGTATTCTTACTGTGAAGGACATGTACAAATTTGGATTTAACTTTATATTTATGTTGCAGTTTCTAATATTTAGATACAGGGTTGTTAAAAAAATTTAAGGTAAAAAATGTAAATAATGATAGTTCATCATAATAGGGAATGAAAGTTACATTCAAAAACAGAATGTACAAATTTAAATCTTAACCAAAACGTAACTGGCTGGTTACAATCAGACGTAATCAGTAGTAATCAGACGTAATCGCTGAAGGCGTCCAAAATACACAATAATCTCCTCTGAACAGTTGATATTGAGATGTATATCTGCTACTTCTGCTCTGTAAAGCTTCATAACGGCTCTAATCTGAGGTGCTGGTTGTTAATTGGTGATTTCTGAGGCTGGTGTCTAAATTAACTTCTCCTCTGCAGCAGAGCTCAGTTTTGGTCTTGCTTTCCTGGGAAGGTCTACATGAGAGACAGTTTCATCATGGAGCTTGATGGGTTGTACAAAGGCACTTGAGACGTTACTGTTCTTGCAAGAACTTTTCCAGAACAGCTGACCTTCATGTTCTAAAATAACAACTGACTGTTGTCACTGTTGTTACTTAATTACTTCATGTCGTATGCGTTACTTTAGTTTAGAAATCTCTAGTATTGTTCTAGTGAGAAAATAAATCATTAAACAAAAAATATTAATTAGAAAGAGTGTCCCAAACTTTTGACAGGTACTGTGTATAAATATGAGGAAATTGCCGTCCACAACATTAATGAAACTCCTGAATGATTGTGTGGAATAACCGTAGGAGCTTAAAGTCGCTCCGTGTTCGACTGCAAGGGGAACAAACTCAGCCATTATACTCTTGTTGTTCAAGTTCACATAATATTATAAAACTTCACTTTGAACATCTCCACCACTCCACCTTATCCAAGTGTAATATTCTGTGAGCCGAAGAAGGAAGTGTGTGCCCTCTCTCTTTTTTTTTTTTTTTTAATCAGACTAGTCATGGATAAAGCAAATCACATAGGATAGAATTGTCAGCTATGAATGTGTGCGTGTGAACTTCAGTGCGTGTAAGCTAGCTCTTTTGAAGTGTTTAACAGACAACTTTGAGCTGTGGTAAATGTTTTGGTTTTTTTACGTTGTAAAACTGTTTAAGTGGAAAAATACCAGTTTGCTGAAACATTAAAGTAAAGCCTTAAAACAACCCCATTAAATAAATAGATTTTTATTATATGAACAACTTTAAGTGTAGAAACATGACTGAAAGAAGCTGAAAATAAGAATGAAGATGTGTACTGTAATAGGTAATACAGTTACTGAACAACATCCAGCCCTAGTAAAGATAAAACCTGTCCACATTGTACATGCTGGAGAAAGTAAGGACACGAATCCCTTGGGGTGACCTAATACAAAATAATTATGATACCCTGATGCTGATTTAATTTGTGTTGCGATTTCGTTGTTATTTTTTAAATAATCAACAAAAAAAAAAATCATGTTTTGTTTGTTTAAATTAATAACTTGGCAAATAAATGCTCCTACTACATAGGATGCTGTGCAAATAGTTTTGAGTGCACCACCTGTAGAATTATAGAGGAACTGCACCATTTTACCCCTTCAAATGCAAACACGTGTATATAGAATCACAATATATAACTGAAAGTTTTCCCCATCTTTAGTACAAAGCATAAAACTTTTAAATGTATCATACTTAAAGTCTAGGCTAAACCAAGCTATGTATTTGTTCCTCCTATAGGAATAATTAGCTTTCTGATACCGATAGCCCCTTGCCACTGTAAAACAAGATGAGATCAAGCCAGAAAAATGGCAGTTGTTTGATGGACAAGTGAACACACATCAAGACACTGAAAATGCCTAAATTAAACAAGCTATATAATCTATATTTACCTATAAAAAATCCTTTGAACATATGAAGCTTAACTGTTTTGTCGCGACACATGTTGGAGGAACCTTAAAGATCAATGCATTATAACCTTATATTCAGACATACCTGTAGTACCGCGACTGTAGGTACGTGGAACAAACAGCTTTGGAGACATGGCTGGCAGAACCAAAGTCTATAACTTTCACCCGGTACGGCTGCCGGACAGGATCCACAAGCATAATATTCTCTGGCTTCAGGTCGGCATGGATTAGACCCATGGCCTTCAGCTTCTTCAGTGCGGTAGCGACCTGCTGAAGAATGGGCCGTATCACCTTCAAAGGCAGCGGGCTGAATTTGTTCTGCTTGAGGAAATCATACAGGTTCTGCTCAAGCATCTCGAACACAAGGCAGGTATGGTTACGGTGCTGGAAGCACTCGAAAGCCCGCACCAGGTTATGCTCGTCCGCGTTCTCTCCGCTCAGACGAGCCAGGATGCCGACCTCAATCTGGCCCTGCCGCGCGTAGGACGGGTGATTTTTCAAGATCTTTACCGCCACCACCTCGCCGGTGCCTCGTTTCCAGCATTTGACCACCTGACCAAAGGTACCACGGCCAAGGAAGTCCAGCACCTCATAGGTATTCTTCATTGAACAAAGCACCTCATGTTGCACCAGCTGGTAGTCACCATCTCCACCGCCAGCTCCACCCCCTTGTTTCACTGGGCCTGCTGCTACAGCTGCCGGGACTCCAACGGGTGGGTTCCCCACGTTCGTTTGCAACATTGCAGGCAACATTGACAGGTCTTCCACTATCTGCATGGCCTTTCCCTGGTTCTCTAGCTCCTCGCTCTTACGTTTCAAACCACATCGCTGGGAACCATCCGCCAAGTTAGAACTACAGCTGTCTTCTTCCTTGTCCTCGTCGGCCCTGCCACCGGCAACTCCTTCGCCCCCACTACTCCCGGTATCCTCGCCCCTGACCCCTCCAGATGCCCCTGTAGCTCCACCGCTGCTCCTGCCTTTTTCCAGATGTTGCAGCGCTTTCCCCTGCAACGCAACACCTCTTTCTTGGTGATGTGACGCTGCACTGGTTGGTTGTCGTTGTACACCTTGTACAGCGACAGTCCGCACTGGAAAGTCCCCACGGTTTCTGACCCCTGTAAAGTCCCGTGTCTTGTACGTAGGTGCAAATTTTGTTGGCTGTCCAATGCCAAGGGTTCTACCATTCAAAAAAGTCAGTGGGAAGGCCCTCTCATGGTAAACACAGTTGTTGGGTTCGACTTTGAGTTTCTTCACACTGCAAAAGGCACTTGTCTGAGTTTGAAAAACATGTGGTGGGTAGACCAAGACTTGTGAGGCCATACCTGTAGAGGAAAAAAAAGGAGAGAGAAAAATTAGTTACATGGGTCATCACAACATTAAAATTATAAACCAATGGACAGTAGTGAGACATTTTACTTTCATCCCACTTCAAAATAAATTTGTTAGAAATGGCATGGCTC
Organism: Clarias gariepinus; assembly: GCF_024256425.1. Lineage (NCBI taxonomy): Eukaryota > Metazoa > Chordata > Actinopteri > Siluriformes > Clariidae > Clarias > Clarias gariepinus. Next base: position 38,650,132 of record NC_071106.1, read on the forward strand.
TTTTTTAAACTCTGGCAAACTTAGCAATAGCCTTCGTTCACTATCCCTTCATCCTGGTCAGGGGTGCTGGATCTAATGCCTACCCCAATAATATTGAAATACTGATATTTTGCAGACATGTGACCACGATGAAGACAGTCGGACAGCAAAGCTCTGACCCAATTTAGGCTAATATGAAATTTCTTGAATAAACTGCAGGTAACATTAACTAATACTGACATAAAACTAATGTCTAACTAATTGTTTTGAAGTTGAATTTCAAAGAGTGTTAAATGGAAAGCTAGTGCACTGTGTAAGGTGTAGAATCCCGTGTTCCACACACCAAGTAGTACCCTTAATCAGGGGTTAGGGAGAGATTTGGGATTCAGCATTGTTTTAGAGGTTAGTCAGCTTTGTACAGTAACTCGCAACACATGACACAGCTGGTGCAAATCGGAACATCTTAGAAGCAGTTAGTAAAGAGACGACGTTACAATGTTGTGACTGTGGGCTTTAGCCCTGGCATCCGGTGAGTAACGGTCCTTTCCCAGTTCAGAAATGGATGGAACCGTGGAGGACAGACGTCATGACATCATGTGCCAAAGGTCAATACCCTGGTTGGAAAATTAGTCTACCACAGGGCACCATGGACACCATTACCTGGGGTACACCTGAACTCCATTCCTATCCAAATCAAATTATTGTACTGATCTTTCAATCAAGGGCTCAGTCTAGATTTTCGGGGTGGGAGCTTTTTTTTCCCTTTTAGTTTTGAGTTTTGCCAGAACTTAATCCACACATACTCCTGATCACAGACTGTCAAGTACACAAGATATCTGCAGTCCAACAGACTGATATCTACGGTACAATCTACTCCATACAAGATATTTGTGGTCCAACTGACTCTTTTAAAAGCTATCTGCCAAGTATGTATCCAATGATATAAACATTAAAGCAATTTTTGTAAGTCGCTCTGGATAAGAGCGTCTGCCAAATGCCTTACTGTAAATCTGCGGTCCAATCTACTCCATTCGAGATATCTGCGGTCTGATCTACTCCATTCGAGATATCTGCGGTCTGATCTACTCCATTCGAGATATCTGCGGTCTGATCTACTCCATTCGAGATATCTGCGGTCTGATCTACTCCATTCCAGATATCTGCGGTCTGATCTACTCCATTCCAGATATCTGCGGTCTGATCTACTCCATTCCAGATATCTGCGGTCTGATCTACTCCATTCCAGATATCTGCGGTCTGATCTACTCCATTCCAGATATCTGCGGTCTGATCTACTCCATCCCAGATATCTGCGGTCTGATCTACTCCATCCCAGATATCTGCGGTCTGAGCCTCTCCATATAATTTATCTGCAGTCCGATCTACTGCAGACAGGAAATCTGCGATTCAACTGACTCTGTAAAAGAAATCTGCGGTCCGATCTACTTCATATAAGATATCTGCAGTCTGATGTACTCCATTCCAGATATCTGTGGTCTGATCTTCTCCCTTCGAGATATCTGTAGTCTGATCTACTTCATTCAAGATGTCAGTGGCCTGATCTACTCCATATAATTTATCTGCAGTCCGATCTACTCCAGACAGGAAATCTGCAGTCCAACTGACTCTGTTGAAGAGAACTGCGGTCTGCTCTACTCCATACAAGATATCTGTGGTCTGATCAATTCCATACACAATATCTGTTTTAGATTAGCTTAAATTAGCTGCTAATTTAGTACTGTTGTTTAAGCCTCCCGGTGGTATAATGCACACATGTCTAAAAAAGTCAGACACCTGTTCTGTGATGGGGGCATTGTCCCGTTCACACAGATTTAACTTTGCCAGTTAATACTCCTGCTCCTGACCCGGTTCCACCTCCGTTCCTTTCAAACAGAACACAATGGTGGCGAAATATTCCTGCCTCGAACCGGCTGTGTGAATGGGGCTTATGTTTACTTTAAACAGTAGGAATCATTGTAAGGAAAGTTCCTGTGTCCTCATGTGACCCCAAGCTAACTAACTAGCTAGGAAAGTAAACAAAGGTGAATCAATAGTCAGGTTAAAGAAATGAGAGTCTATTATAATCGTGTATTGTTATTTAACAATGACGTTGATGATTTCTGTAAGAACGATTATAGAAGGAATCTTTAGGAACTGAAGCTAACTTGCTTTACAAACACTCCAAAAACTATGACCTGATAAACTGTGACATCAGGTTGTTATATTGATTTATTAAATAAAAAATGCAAGGGTTAAAAAATAGCTGTGGTGTAAAAGGAGTAAAACACTGGAATGTTATGTTACAGGAAACATGTCGTCATCCTAAGAACGCGATTCTTCTCCGCTGAGACATCCTGTCAGAGGTTGCTAGGAATCAATACTTTGCGGGTCTCTAACGGTTGCACTTTTATCCATCTTTTATGGTCTTTATTTTTACTAAACTGTCATTTTCAGAGGCAGCACCATGTTGCTATATTTCCACTGTTTTGACCATCCTGAGGGGTTTTAAAATTTGATCAAGGACTCAGCCAGCCTCATATCACTGTCAGGAAATTCTCCAAGCCTTGGGTGTTTTCCTTCTCAGGGTGGAGAGAGAAAACACTCACTGATTGTTGAAGATTTCTCAGCCATGTCCGGGTCTGGGGTAACTCTCAACCGGAGAGGCTGCAGCATTTCCCGTTTCGTCTCAACACTCTCGAATTGGTTGAGGGGTGAGATTTTCACATTTTGGCCTGACCGTGTGCTTGTTTATTAAGTACAGGGTTTTTTTTATAATATATAATAAATATATATATAAAATATAAGGAAAGTATTAATGAACATTAGAGACGGAATTCACCAGGGAGCATGCAATACAATATCACAACATGTGACAAACTTTCCTGGGTGTTTTTCTCTTTTTCAGAATTAGAGGGCAAAACTTATGAAGGCAGCAATAACCTGAGCCATTTTATATCTTCTTGTTAAGAGGCAGCTTTTCTTATTCTTAAATCACTGAGAAAGCTACCGTTTCAGATGAAAACAAGTTAATAGCTAATAGTAACTTAGCTAGGGACGTGAAACACCAATTGTCCCGATATATCACTACGATACATTTGTGCAGATTCAATAAGTATCATGGTTTTATAAATATTCCAACACAATATTACATTTTCCCTCAATTTTGTTACAATTTTAAACCTTTAAATACTCATTAAACTTTTTTTTTTATTAATTACTTACTAAAAGGTTACTTAAAAGCCAAGCGCAGCATTTAAACACTACAAACTGACTAAGAATTTAACATTTGACTGAGCAGTGTGTAACTCTGTGATTAGCTATAATTATTATTTCTTAACAAACTTAGCAAATAATTCACTCCTACCACACGGGATGAAAATGAATAGTTCAGAGTGCAACACCTGTAGTATTATACGTACGTTTTACCGCCACAAACGTCTCCAGGGTCTCTAACGCACATGATTGCTGGTGCAAGTGTGTATAATAAGTGTGTGAGCTCACAGAGTTTGGAGAAAAAGGCAGATTGGAGGCTTTTAACATGGAGGCATTTTTCTAAGGAAGTACTATTTCTAAAATACAAAAATCATTGTGTTATTAGAATACCTGCAGGCTCGTATGAGAGAAGTGTAGTGATAAGCAGCCTGTTTGCATTTCAAAATAAAAGCCAGCAAAATATCTTAAAAATAAGTTGATAAATTAATTACAAGTTGCAAAAACATTAAGTTTGAGGTAACGTTGCTTGATTTATATTACACACAAGAAATCAAATCCTGTTGTTTTAGCTGTGTAAGTTATTAGAACACAGTAATGTCTACCATTAGTAATTATTGTATAATATAGGTGCTGCTACAATTATTGCATAAAGAGGGCGTGACTTGTCCAAATTAGCACAACTCTGTAATCCACTCAGGTACATCACCAAGCAAACGTCTCATTTACCAAGCATTACGGGAGAAATGATTAACCAAGCCTTTCAGTGTGTGTGTGTGTGTGGAAAGCCTCCATCATCCCCATGTCACCGTGCCTGAAATGTTTTCTCAGTGAAGCCCTGATCTTAATAATCCAGATGTTCCACCACATGATCTCACAAAAAGTGTGTTGGAGAAACATTAATTTTGTGTAAATTTTTCAAAAAAAACCCAACTCTTCAAAGTGCATGTATGCTGAACATCATGTTTTCCGATGAGTAAACGTGTAAAATAAGTGTGTGTAAGCGAGTCACGGCTGTGCGTTCTGCCTTACATTTAATCAACGTCTGCTTCTTCTATCTGCTCATCTTTGCATGCAAGCAGCTACGATTAAACAAGATTGCACCGTTTATCTGGGTTGTTTTTATCACTTGTAAAGTAGGTCAGGTTTTGTGTGTGTGTGTGTTTTCCTCAGCTAAACATATTTACTAGTTGAACTTCACATCTTCTTCATGCAGCATTCCCAATGCACAGAAAACGTTGGGATTTATTAGCGTCTCGTGCACATGATCTACTTCCCCGCTGTCTGGGAGAGCGCTCGGCTCCCGCATCTCGTGGCTCTGTGCTGTTAAATCATCCTGATTACGTCTAATTCACTTCAGATCCGTTTGCTCAGCTGACAAACTGCAGCGCGCGTGGTGAAAGTTCCTTTGTCTGATAAACTTCCACAGGCGTGTCTGGGTTCCACACGGGATCCGAGAACGTCTGAGGGGTTAAACAGTAGCGCAGGTTGGTTCAGGTCTCAAACCGAAACCACATCAAAGCTGTGATCAGGAATGTAATTGTAACAAAGGATGTGAGGTCATGTAGCGTTGGGTATAAATCTGTACAAACGCATGCTCACACTCGCACACACAACATGGCATTCTAAATTCAGGATCAAGCTAACAGGATTTAGACTTAAAAACAGGACGTAAAACAACCTGTAATTAATAAATAAACATATTAAATTAGATTATTGGTGCTAGAAGGTCTGGCTTAAATATCTCTATAACCTGGAATTCATTATTTGTTCATGAATCAACACATTAATAAATTAATTAGACCAGGCTCTGCTTTAAAAATGGGGGAAAAGGATTATCGCATGATTCAGGCTGCACTTCCTGTCAGTGAATGAACTCATTTTTCACAACTGTGTGCGTGTGTGTGTGTGTGTGTGTGTGTGTGAGAAAGAGAGAGAAAGTGAGAGTGAGTGAGACAAATGCGACCTTCCTGTCAGCAAAACTGAACAAGTTTACCCCTTTTATAAAACTGTTGCCAGATCACCATACAAATGAATCCCTATGAAAAAACGATTAATCAATTTACATTAAATTCATTAAGCCTTTTATCCATTAGTTACATTACTAATGAAAAATGCAAAAGAAATACACTGTATAATATAACTACACATTTATTACCATTATCCATCAGGAGTTTCCATAATACTTTCTAAAGACTTGAAAATAGCACAAAATTGGGTCTCTCTCTTTCCTCCACTTATTTTAAATTTGCTAAAAACAGAAAGGTCTTTCCCTCTCTCCTTCTGTATTTTCATCTATATATATAGAGTTAATGAACCGTAATTGAGTAAGCATCTTTGAATCATATTATGTTTGCATTCGATTTTGTTTAAAAGGACTTTAACCAGCTGTTTGTACTAATATGCAGCAATTAAAAATAACAATGTTAATAATAATAATTATTATTAGTATTATTACTACTATTATTATTATTATTATACATGGAAATACATGCAAACAGTCAAGTTTAAATATGTTAAAAATGTAATATATACCTGGTAATACATACATAAAAAAATTAAGATATATTACAAGTATACAGTTCTGTATATCTTTTTTATGTTTAAAAATAAAACTTACTTTAAAAGTACACACCTGGCAACCCTACTCGGACATGTCACTGTTACTTGCACAGCGGTTTCACGCTCAATACACGCACGCGCCCTACGCGCTCAGTCGATCATTATTGGCTCACGAGCCCTAACTAGTGCACTTCATATTCGGTTTCACGCGATTGGTTACGTGACCCGTGAGGGTTTATAAATAGCGCTTTAGCTCCTGATGAAGGCGACACTCGATAGGATTTATTTCTGTTTTAACCTCGTCACAGCAGCGAATAAGGACATTATTAAACGCGTAACGCGTCATACGTGTTTTATTAACATGTTATAACAACTTCAGCCAGTCGAAAATACCTGAATTAATTCACTAATATACAGATATGTTCGTGATTTATACGAATATGACGCATTATTACCCCCAAATAAAGATTTTTGCTTTTTAACACCGAAAGATACAGAGGTCTGAATGGTTTTACAACTTTATTTGAATGTTTTTGTTGTGAACTTTTGGCTAGATGCGAAGTTAGATGCTAAGCTAGCTAGCGATTTTTAAGCTAATTCACCTCACCGATTAATAATTAAATCTTGTCTTAACAAACAACACATTGTGAGAATGTTATTTACTCTTATGGAAAGTAATAATAAAATCTATAACGCGGCATTTTGGAAGAAATTCCTGTTAACTGGTTAGCAATAAACACCGCGCTGTTTGATGTCGACTGTTCGCTTTTTTTCCAAGCCGTTTCCCGACAAGCCAGGCCTACTTCACTATCATTGGGTAACACAGGCTAACCTGTCAATCAAACAGTTATTCCAGCCAATCCCAGAGAAGGACGCAGGATTTCAGCAGCTAATAATAGTACAGGGGCGGGGTTTGTTACAATACAGGTATGGAATGAAAATAAACTCGCCAACAGGATGCTAGTCAACTCCATACTCTAATCATGTGTGGCTATGAAATCGGCTCACAGCCACACACACACACACACACACACACACACACACACAAAGGCTCTTACCTTCACGTAGTATAACAGTAGGTTAGCTCCAATGTTTCTCCGGACATTTTATATATTCATGGTATAACTCATAGCGGGTCCGTCTGTGTGCGCTGCGCTACCGTCTCATCCCGCACAGCTCGCGCCTGGTAATAACAGCAACGCCGTCTCACTCATGTCAAACTCCACACACAGTCCCGGGCATGATGAGGCGGTTCCGCGTGTCGGTGCGCTCGGCAGGGCGGCGGAGCCCCGTCTCTAACCGGGGAGCGAGCTCCGCTTCATCTCTGGGCTCCGATCCTCTGCGCTGATCTCACCGACTCTCAGTGCGCGACACTAATGTTTTGGAGTTTATGTCACACAGCTCACAGACCTGAGCAATCACACACAGACTAATCGAACACACGCAGAGCAATCACACACAGACTAATCGAACACACGCAGAGCAATCAAACACAGAGCAATCAAACACATAGACTAAATAAACAGAGCAATCAAACGCAAACTAATTAAACACACAGAGCAATCGATGCAGAGCAATCAAACACAAAGTAAAAAGTATCTATTACTGACTGAAGTACCCTGCTTATTATTAAAATTCTGCACAGAGTGTTCAGACATGTTAAGTGTGATTCCAAACTGCAGGGAGCAAAAATGTTCAGTACAAATGGAACTGTGAACGGGGTGGGGAACGAGTGAACAACAGGTCTTCACTTCACCGCAAAAGGGAATGAAATCTTTTTCATCAGTCATTGCATCTTGCTGGAGTGTGAGAAAGTGGACCTAGATATATTTATTATCATTATTATTGAGGATGACATCACATTAATATGACACAATAAATTAAAATTTTATTTAATCAAGAACTCAGTATTAGTATGTAGGCAAGTAATCTGTAAAAAAATAATAATAATTATAATCCCTGTACATCTTTAATAAATTACTATAATTGTTGTTATCTCACTCACTAATCTTCTATATCACTTTATACTGTATACATTGTGACGGTGGCCTGGACCCAATCCCAGGAGACTTGTGACATGAGGCGGGGTACACCCTGGACGGGGTGCCAATCCATTACAGGGCACACACACACACACACACACACACTAATACACTATGGGCAATTTGGGAACGCCAATTAGCGTAATCTGCATGTGTTTGGACTATGGGAGGAAACCAGAGTACCTGGAGAAAACCCACCACGTAAGGGGAGAACATGCAAACTCTATGCACAGAGAGACAAGAATCAAACCTGGCCGGGAATCGAACCCGGACCCTGGAGGTGCAATGCGACAGTACTAACCACTACCGGAGGTGGGTTGTAATTGGTTACATTTACTCTTGTTACATTTACTTGAGTAACTTTTTGAAAAATATGTCTTCTATGGGTAGTTTTACTGCACCATACTTTTTACTTTTACTTGAGTAGATTTGTGAAGAAGTAACGTTACTCTTACTCCGATACATTCGGCTACAGTCGACTAGGTACTTTTCTAACCATTTATTGTACACATGCAGCTGGTAGATTGTAGTAATATTGTGGATGACAACTTTTTATTTCTACTTGAGTAATATTATTTTGAAGGCTACTATTACTGGAGTACATTTTTTGGCTACTCTACCCACCTTTATTATTATTAATATTATTATTATTATTATTATTATTATGAATTAGTACTTTTTTTACAAGTTATACATGTTTCAATTAAACATTCAATAGCATACAGTGGTGTGAAAAACTATTTGCCCCCTTCCTGATTTCTTATTCTTTTGCATGTTTGCCACACAAAATGTTTTTGATCATCAAACACATTTAACTATTAATCAAAGATAACATAATTGAACACAAAATGCATTTTTTAAATTATGGTTTTTATTATTTAGGGAGAAAAAAAATCCAAACCTACATGGCCCTGTGTGAAAAAGTAATTGCCCCTGAACCTAATAACTGGTTGGGCCACCCTTAGCAGCAATAACTGCAATCAAGCATTTGCGATAACTTGCAACGAGTCTTTTACAGCGCTCTGGAGGAATTTTGGCCCACTCATCTTTGCAGAATTGTTGTAATTCAGCTTTATTTGAGGGTTTTCTAGCATGAACCGCCTTTTTAAGGTCATGCCACAACATCTCAATAGGATTCAGGTCAGGACTTTGACTAGGCCAGTCTTCATTTTTTTGTTTTTTTTCAGCCATTCAGAGGTGGATTTGCTGGTGTGTTTTGGGTCATTGGCCTGCTGCAGCACCCAAGATCGCTTCAGCTTGAGTTGACGAACAGATGGCCGGACATTCTCCTTCAGGATTTTTTGGTAGACAGTAGAATTCATGGTTCCATCTATCACAGCAAGCCTTCCAGGTCCTGAAGCAGCAAAACAACCCCAGACCATCACACTACCACCACCATATTTTACTGTTGGTATGATGTTCTTTTTTTGAAATGCTGTGTTACTTTTACACCGGATGTAACGGGACATGCACCTTCCAAAAAGTTCAACTTTTGTCTCGTCGGTCCACAAGGTATTTTCCCAAAAGTCTTGGCAATCATTGAGATGTTTTTTAGCAAAATTAAGACGAGCCTTAATGTTCTTTTTGCTTAAAAGTGGTTTGCGCCTTGGAAATCTGCCATGCAGGCCGTTTTTGCCCAGTCTCTTTCTTATAGTGGAGTCGTGAACACTGACCTTAATTGAGGCAAGTGAGGCCTAAAGTTCTTTAGATGTTGTCCTGGGGTCTTTTGTGGCCTTTTGGATGAGTTGTCTCTGCGCTCTTGGGGTAATTTTGGTCGGCCGGCCACTCCTGGGAAGGTTCACCACTGTTCCATGTTTTTGCCATTTGTGGATAATGGCTCTCACTGTGGTTCGCTGGAGTCCCAAAGCTTTAGAAATGGCTTTATAACCTTTACCAGACTGATAGATCTCAATTACTTTTGTTCTCATATGTTTCTGAATTTCTTTGGATCTTGGCATGATGTCTAGCTTTTGGGGGGCTTTTGGTCTACTTCTCTGTGTCAGGTAGCTTCTATTTAAGTGATTTCTTGATTGAAACAGGTGTGGCAGTAATCAGGCCTGGGGGTGACTACAGAAATTGAACTCAGGTGTGATAAACCACAGTTAAGTTATTTTTTAACAAGGCGGGCAATCACTTTTTCACACAGGGCCATGTAGGGTTGGATTTTTTTTCTCCCTAAATAATAAAAACCATCATTTAAAAACTGCATTTTGTGTTCAATTATGTTATCTTTGACTAATAGTTAACGGTTTTAGATGAGCAGAAACATTTAAGTGTGACAAACATGCAAAAGAATAAGAAATCAGGAAGGGGCAAATAGTTTTTCACACCACTGTATGTGTTATTATGATATCAGTTACTGTTTCAATAAGCATTTAATATTTAATGTGCATAGTGTGAAATTTCCCCAGCAGCTAAGGGTTTTTCACAGGGTACTTCCTACTCCCTGCTCTGTTTGCAGGGAATTTCAGTAAAAGGAACTTACCTCGACAAAACTTCACCAACACCCTGTGATGTCACCAGCGCAGACATCACTTCCACGTTACCATGGTAGCATAAGCCTTTCAGATACCTGTCACTGCTGCTGTGAAAATTTTACACTACAAACATTATTTATTATAAACAATAATATTATAAATATTGAATATTTATTGAAATAAAAACTGATACCGTTATAAAACATATACTATTGAGATTTGTATAACTTGTGTAACTTGTAAATACATTATTGATTAATAATATCATCTAAATCATTTTTTTTTTGAGCTCCATTTTTTTCACGCTTCATCTAGACGCAATGACTTTTGGGAAAAGCTTCATTTCTTTTTCTGCTGAAGTGAAGACCTGTAGTTCAGTAGTTCCCTACACCATTTGCAGTTCCCTTTGAACTGAACATTTTCGCTTCCTGCGGATTGGAATCACACTTAACGTGGCTGAACACCCTGCGAAGTGTACACTACACCTTTAAGGTCGTTCCAATTGGCCTGAAGTACCCGGCGAAGTTTATACTTAATATATACTCATTATATAACTTATATGTATAGTATAAGCACAGACTTCACTTTCTCTGTATGTGACACAGTGACATAAGAACCTCAGATACCTGTTTCTGCTTCAGTGGAAATTTTACAATATTAAATATTTAAAATTTATCGAAACAAAAACTGAAATCATTATAAAATGTATACTAAAATGTGTATAACTCATAAATAAATAATTTAATTTACTTAATGTACAAAGAAATTATTGTTATTAGTACAGATTACTAGTCTATATGACACTGAGGATTTATTGATTAACTAATATTACTATGACACACAAAATTAAAAATGTATATGATGTGAATTTTTTCACGTACACTTACAGCTACGATCCATTCTTCACTTGTTCCCTACACTGTTCATGATTCTCTTTGAACTGAGCAGTTTCGCCCCCTGCAGTCTAGAATCGCATGTATCATGACTGAACACTTTGTGCAGTGAACTCACTTACATCTAATCGAACACAGAATTCAAAGACACAATTTAGTCAGGGTATTTTTCTCTCTATTTTTATAGGTTGTGGCTATTTTGTTTTTCACTTTTTTAATTTTTTTTTTTATTTTAAGGTTCCGACCTGGTAGCTATGCGCACAAACCTTTGCACAGTGCATTAAAAAAAAATAATAAAGAAATACAATTGCAGTGTCAGTAAGACAGAAATAAATTAATTACAAGTGCAATTCTCTGAAAAACTCTGAAAATATGACTGATGCATCATTGTTATCCTTCTCTTTTTTATTTTGCAAATAGATAATGTTTGCTCTGCCTTAGAGAGATGACATGCAGCAACAACACATCAGCCATATCGTGGCATTACTATATAATTTATGAAATTCTACTGGAACCAACCACACAGATGAAGTAAGGCCCTGACTAAAACACATCTTTATTACAATACATTCACCCAGCCTCTGAGGCTCTTATGGACATGATTGTAAAGGACTGACAATTTACTGTGGTCGATGACGAGGGATGTAGAATGTTCTTCCATGTAAGTGCTAAAGACTATGGTGGAGAAAAGGTAGAAGCAAAGATAAGGGAGGACATACAGCAGGCTGTGACAGTGTGACAATAGACAATAAATGTGGATTGGACATCCATCAATATGGAGATGTAGCTTACTGTAACTTTCCGTTTAGTCAAGAATGATAAACTGAACACCATGTTGCTACTGTTGGTGTAAACCATTTTTCACAAAGCCACACTGCTGAAAACTTGGCACAAGCAAAAATTATTATGATGGAAGGATTGGGCATAAAGACAAGCTAAAATGCATAGTTATAGATGATTGCCTCAGTCAAAATGTTAAATCTTATACATTTTATCTGCACACACACACACACACATATACTGTATAGTACCCATTAGTGATGGTTAATGTGTTTGTACTGTAAAAATAGTTAAAAGGTTAAAGTTACAAATAATCTGCTGATCTTTAATGTAACAGTGATATAATTATTTCAGGTTAAAGCACCCGTACATGTATGTCTGACTTTTCTGTACAGCAGAACTTTGTCTAACTTATTAATACAAAGACATCACAATCTTTTGTATTTTACAGCCCTCACCTCAGTCTACAAAATTTCCCTTAATGTCCCATCCACTCAACATTTTGGTTTAATTTGTGGTGTAGGTTTAATTAAAGGCAAATACAGAAGGATTGGCAAAGTTTCACTAAATTCTGTCAAGCCAGTTTTGCGTGATGCTGTTACAAGTTTGACTAGAGAGACAGACAGATGGACAGATTTTTTTTTTGAGACAGGCTCGGGGCCTCCAATGTATGAAATGTAAAGACATAATTAAAAGAGTTAGTTCTGACCAATATACAGGCAGAGCCTTTCTTTTATTTATATAGATTACATTAAGTCATGCAAAGAGTCAATATTTGCAGTGTTGACCCTTCTTTTTCAAGACCTTTAAAATTACTTTAAAAAATGAAATCAGTTTTTTGCCCTGGCATGCTGTCAATCAACTACTGGGCCACACCCTGACTGATGGCGCAGCCCATTCTTACATAATCAATGCTTGGAGTTTGTCAGAATTTGTGGGTTTTTGTTTGTCCACCCGCCTCTTAAAGATTGACCACAAGTTTTCTTTGGGATTAAGGTCTGGGGAGTTTCCTGGCCATGGACCCAAAATTTCTGTTTCGTTCTCCTAGACACTTACAGTAGTTATCACTTTTGGCTTATAGCAAGATGCTACATCATGCTGGAAAAGGCATTGTTCATCTTGAAAAAAAAAGTCAGCACTGCAAATATTGACTCTTTACATTAACCTAATGTACAGGGTGGTTAAAAAGTAACTAGGCATTAAAAATTGGTAATAAAGTCCATATTTCTAATACAAATCTAGTGAAACAAATTGTATATGTTCTTTATTACACAGGGAAAATTAAACTATATCTTTGAATTTCAACGTGTCAACCAGTGACATCAACCAGTTTCCTCAAACAGCCAGGAATGGAAAGCAGTCTTCTGAAAAAAGTGGTTTGGGATATTGCTGAGAACCTCCTTTATCTGTCCCTCCAAGTCCTCCGGTGTGTAGAAGGATAAGTAGGATAAAAGTTTATTATTAAATAAATAAAAAACTATAACCGCATAAATGATAATGATACACATAAAACTGTAATTTTAATTCATCATTTTCACAAAATCACTTGAAAACAAAAATGTTTTATTATAATAATAAATATTAATTAAAATAAGGCTTTCATAATTCATTAGTAAAGACATAAATATAAATTAATTTAAATAACTACATGTTCTTGAATAATTCCTTATTTGAATAATTATAAAATAAAAAGTAAACACTAAGTAAAAAGGTTTTTTTATTTTATTTTATGTAGCAAAATATTTTAAATGTATTTTAAATGTCAATTTTTAAAATCATTAATTATTTTTAAAAATATAATAACTAAACTTTAATTTTGTTATTATAAAAACAAAAATATTACTATGTGTTCTTTAATTATTAATTACTTAAAAAAATAAAGGAATAAAAAAGGAATAAATGTAATAGATACCATAAATAAAGAAATAAATAAGTAAACAATTCAGGGTACTAATATAGGCAGCATAAAGAAGTGAATATAGTGATATAAGTAAAAAAGCACTTGTGTGGTGTGATGTGATAAGATAGTCTGTTTCTGATAATGCAGATTTATCAAGTTTACATCGATATGTACCCGTAGATTATAGAGATGATAAAGGTGACTGGAGCCCTCTCCAGTTTCAAAATTAAACTGCATCTCTGATCCATGAACTAATACACACACACAGTGTGTGTGTGTGTGTGTGTGTGTGGTTACCATCTACAGGTTGGGCAGCAGAGGAGATGTAGCTGATGAGTCACAGCTGCAGATGAACGTGATTTTCAGTCCTGTCTACATCTGGACAAACAGGAGAGGATGGGGAGGGGACGGAACAGAGGGGTGAACACTGGCTAGAGCGCTGTGTCGATCTCAGAAAATTCCATATTCCTTAAATCTAACACACACAGACAGACATAGCGCCACTCATACATTCATTCAATGTGTCTATAGTCAGAACCAGAACTAAAAGTTTACAAAAGAATGAACAGATTGTGAATAAACTAGGGCTGCAACAACGAATCGATAAAAATCGGTTACTTAAAAAGTTGGCAACGAATTTCATAATCGATTAGTTGTGTTGCACGATGCTGAGACATTTGGTTATTTTAAAAAAAAACTTTATTTGAGTGCGGAGCGGAGTGAACACACTCGGTCTCGCGCACTGATGCTAGCAGAGTTCGGCGCCTCATAGACAGGACGGAGGGAATTTTTTTTTTTTTAAAAAGCAGAGGTAGAGGAGAGGTACATGGCGAAGGCAGAGAAATCCGTAATCGGGTTATCGTCTCCCCAGCTGGGTCTTGCGCGTCTCTTATTGGTATAATCAACATCCGTGCACGCCTGTACTGTATACTATACCACTGTGACCACGTGCGTGCGTAAAACATGTTTTATTTTGTGTCTGTATGCGTGTGTGTACAGCGCGTGTGTAAAGCAAAAGCAAGTCTCATTAGAAAATAAAGAAAAAAACTATTTTCTCTCTCTGCCTCAAGGCTTAGCCGGCACTTTGCTTGCTGTGTGTGTGTCTGTGTGCGTGCACATCATTGGACACCGTGCCACACACAGACCCCTCCTACTTTTGCCTTCACAAAGACACACACACACACACACAAACACACAAACACACACTCTGTCTCTTTGCTCTACGTACACAGGAACACTGCTCTGTCGCGATTCTTTTCAAAGGTAAAGTGCAGGTTAAGTTCTTTTATTTTTACTTTACAGCAGTGATTTCGTTAGTGTGTCGCTAAATCGAGTGTCATTAGAGAGATTTCTTGTTTATTTTTCCGATAAACCAGCGTTTCTGTTGTGTGCGCGTGTGTGAAAAGAGTAGATGAAGGGTAATTGCGTAAGACGAGAAGGGCGAGAGGGAAGCTTCCTTTAAATTTACATACACAGCACCGGCGCGCAAACGGAATGATTGTAGTTCTGTTTTTGAATAAAGGGTTGAAAATGAATGCTTTTCTTGTTTTGTGTTTTATCCGATTCATAGATTAATCAAAAAACTAATCGACAGATTAATCGATTATTAAAATAATCGTTAGTTGCAGCCCTAGAATAAACCCCTGACACTACATCCCCACACTGCTGCACTCTGATTGGACAGGAGGTGTTGATTAGTTTCCTGCAGCAGCAGCTCTGACAATAGTGCAGGTGGTCTCTCGCCTGTCTAACACTGAGGTGGTGTGTGTGTGCATTCTGTAATTAATATAAACTTTCCCATTAACGATCGGTACAGAGCATACATGGTTCTCATGATGTATATTAAATGTGCAAGAATGTAAGTTAAACGAAGAGGAAAAGTAAAAAAAAAATATTGTAGTCTGAATCAATCTTTAATGAAGATGACACACTGATACAAGTATCACCACAATGACTCCAAAATTAATTGTTTAAAACATTTTTAACATTTATAATAGAGATGAAGTGCTCGATTAGTTAATTAAAAAGTCAATTAAAAAAAACATAAAATGAAATACGAACAGGTGACACACAGTTACACACAGTTACAAAATACTTTAAAAAAAACTTTAAAAAATGATTCCCCTTTTATACACTTTTATAATGAGATGTAGGATATTTTTCCTACACTCACATTCACACACATTACCTTCTGGAAAGTTCCTTTTCTCTGAGAATCTTCCCCAATGCCCATTTTTTCCATTTTCTTAATTAAAAATAGTAATAAAAAAGAATTAGGATAGAAGTTTATTATGAAATAAATAAACAAATAAATAAATAAATAAATACACAATACCAGCATAGATTATTTAAATTAAAAAAATTACTTCAAATAAATAAGTGAGCACAATAAATAAAAAGTAAGCACAAATAAAAAGTAAGCATAAAATAAATAAGTAAGCACAATAAATAAAAAGTATAAATGTACATTCATTATTTTTGATAATAACTAAAAAATTGTAAATAAAAATTACTGTGTTCTTAAATCATTTATTACCTAAGAAAATAAAATACGAAATAAAGAAATAAATGTGATAGATAAATAAATAAATAAATAAATAAATAAATGAACAAAAACAATTTAGCTCAGTCATTAACAAAAATAAATAAATAAAATAAATAACAAAAAAAATAATAAATAAAAAGGGATTTTTAAAATGTTAAAAAAAAAAAAGGCCAATCAACCGATCACTCACCACACACACACACACACACACACACACCAGCTTTCAGACAGAGCCAAAGAGAGGAGAGAAGGAAAAGGGGCCTGCTGTATAGGCTGACATTCACACACACACACACAACAAACACACGCATGCACACACCAGTTTAACTAGAGAGACTCTCCTTCACACAAGCGTGAATGCACAAACACAAAATAAAAAATGCTTTACGCAAGCACAAACGTAATGGTTATTTGTGGTCTGACTGAGACAACAGTAGACTACCCAGCTGCAGCTTCAGGAAAGCTCCAATAGGTAGCACTACTGTATAATACTATGACATGATCACGTGTGATTCATTTTTAAATAAAGTTTTAAAATTTTGGCATGTGGGAGTGTTTCACCATCTCAACCCAAACAACAAAAACATCTGTATTAAATACAATATTGCCCTACTTGCCCTCCAGGGCATTTATGGGGACTTCACGGAACCTCCGGTCTGTGTCAATACATCTTTTGAAACCTCCTAAGACCAAGCTTCATACTATGGGAGATCGGGCTTTTTGCTCAGCTGCACCTAGATTATGGAATGCTCACCCAGAGTATCTGAGGATGCCAGAGACTTTTGATGCCTTTAAATTCAGTCTTAAACCTTACCTTTTTATCAGAGCTTTTGGGTCGAAATAATTAATAACACTATAGCAAATACAATGTAAAGTCACTATAAAAACAAACAAGACTGATCCTGTGTACACGTTCATCTTTGATAGGCACTAAGTGAAGATTTCTCATTGCTTCTCATGCAGGTGCACACACAGATCAGCAAGTGTACATTATTCTAATAATCACAAAATACCAATTATTTAATTCTATAGTCTTAGAACATCGAAGGTTTTGCACGTAAGTTCACTTTGCTTGTAGTTTAAACATCTTATAAATGTATAATTACTCCCTGATAATTCATGACTTATGGCAATGACGTGTAACTGTTGAATACATGTGTAACGTGTGATGATAATAAATACTGGTAAAATAGAAGGAGGAGGAGAATGACAAAAAAAAGTGAAGAAACAATTAGAAAGAAAATAATTTTAAAAAGCATATAAAAATAATAATTGTATGTTCTTAATTAATACAATAAAATGGATTCAATTTTGTTAGTAATAAATTACATATACATTTATCTATGATTAGAGATATTCGTTTTAAAAATTTCGTGCTCTGTTGGTTTGCGCTTGGTTTAGGAGAAAACGACAGTGTGTGAATAGAGGTATTTTATATTCTCTTCTTTATTGGTGAAATATTTGACATAAAGCTACGCAAAAACGTGCTTACGCAAAAACGTGCTTCCATGGAAACACAGCGTAGCGGTTACAGACAGACAGAGGTTCGCTGTGTCTTTGTGCTGGTTTAATTAAACGAGCTTTAGTTTTAAGTAAAATGGGCCAGTGTGCAGGTAAAATGTTATATGTTTGTTTATGAATATTAAATTTGGAAAAAGTATTTAAACTAAAACATAACTCGGTTAGTATTTTACCACTTCCGGGGTAGACGCGCTACGTAAAACGTGCCTACGCAATAATCTGTTACCATGGAGACAAAGAAGCGCGTTGTGGTTGTCTGTGTGTTTGAGCTGTGAGTGAGCCAGAGAGCGAGAGTCAGTGTGAGTTAGACAGTGTGAGTGGGAGTTAAGGGTGAGACAGAGGATGGTGAGTGTGTCGCTGGGGCCGCTGGCGGTGCTGCGGGTCACTGCGGTGCTGCAGGACTGTGTGGATCAGCTCGCCGTGCTGGGACCCATCATACCCAGGATTCACAGGGACACGGTCGCGGTGAGGACATTCACAACTAACTACCTGCTCACTGTCCAGCACTTACTACTATTAATCACTACATATAATATATAATATATAATAACAATAATATGTATAATATAACTTAGAAATCCACAGGACTTGGTGATATGATCCTGTAAAATATCTAAGTTGTGATTAAAATGTCACTTTAATGAGACATTACAGTACCTGAATACAAATACACTCACTCACTCACTCACTCACTCACTCATCATCTATACTGCTTTATGCTATATTCAGGGTTGCCCCGAGGGCCTGGAGCCTATCCCAGGTGACTTAGGGAACGAGGTGGGGTACACTCTGGACAGTGTGCCAATCTATCTCAGGGCACTCGCATATACACACACACACACATACACACTCACACAATCATTTACAAACCACGGACAATTTGGGAAGACCAATTACCCTAATCTGCCCGTCTTTGGTCTGTGGGAGGATACCAGTGTTATACAAATGCATTCATAAAATAATACAAAATCTTATTGTCTACTTTTTCGATTACTCATCTGTGATTCACTGTCTGGTTATTGAACAAGTGTATTGGGCTCAGAAGAAGTACAATTTAGCATAATGTGTATAACATGGTAAATTCTTCTAAATACATAGGTTAAACTATGCAAGTGTCACTTGATTAGGGCTGATTAGGTTTAATTCAGATAGTATAATCCACTTTAATGTAATCAGTTATATGATTATATCAGGTTAAAGCCCACGTACATGTCTGTCTGTCTTTCTGTATGGCAGAACTCTCTGTCCGACTTATTAATTCAATGAAATAAAAACTTTTAAGGTTGTGTCTCTTATGCCTCATTACGCCAAGTTGTACTTCTTTCGTCGTCAGACAAATAGAATCAGAAAGTGAATTACAGATGAGAAATAAAAAAAGTAGATCCGATAAAGATGAAGTTTTGCCTTAGAACGACACCAGCGCATTAAAATGAGGTAGCTTAGTGTTTAAGGCATTGAATTACGGTTCGGAAGATCCCAGGTTCAAACCCCACAACCGCCAAGTTGCCACTGTTGGGCCCTTGAGCAAGGCCCTTAACCCTCAACTGCTCAGATGTATAATGAGATAAAAATGTAAGTCGCTCTGGATAAGAGCGTCTGCCAAATGCCTAAATGTAAATGTAAAATTCACATATACCACTTCAACTCTCTTATTTTAGCTGTAAAAATATAAAATCTTAAGTAAAAATATCCAGTTAAGCTTTTCTAATTAAATATCGATTGGTGCAGGTGTTGGTTTACAGTAAGCAAGTAGCTTATTAATTCTGGACAGACATACAGACAAATAGAGAGACTGACGTACGGAAAAAATACAGACAAAAATAGCGAGTTCTGACAAATGACCAGACAAAACCTTTCATTTTTTTAATATAAAGTAGATTTAAAATTTATGCACATTATTAAGGTGGCACAGTGCCATAGTGGTTAGGGCGGTCACCTTTTACCTCGGGTTGTGTGTTTGAATTCCTGCCTTGGGTCTGTGTGTATGGAGTTTGCAGGTTCTCCCCATGCCTGGTGAGTTTCCTCTGGGTACTCTAGTTCCCTCCTACAGTCCATAGGTATGCAGATGGCCTTTCTAAATTTCCCGTACACTCCATTCAGGGTGTATCCCATCCTATGCCCAAAGTCTCATGCCCAATGTCCCATGCCCCGTACACAGAGTAAAGCAGTATAGTCATTTATTCACATTATGAGACACATAATCATTTATCATCATCTAAATCTTAATAAAAAACAAACACGTGGTGTAAGAGGAATAAAAAACCTAAAAACATATGTTCTGATAATCATCCTGCACTTATACAAGCCCTGGATGCTATGTGTGTGTGCTCATCAGGCAGACTCAGAGGATGCAAGAGCGGCATTGGAGCAACACAGAGCAGCTGAGATTCACCTGAGGGCCGCTCGCAGTGGCCAGGACGGGACCGGGGGCCTGTCGGGGGCCGTAAAGGAGTTTTACAGGACACAGCACGAACTGGAGCACACTCTAATGGACCGTACAAGCTCCGATGATTACTTGAACAAACTGCAGAGTGACCGGTGAGGAATGACACACATAGACACACTTGATGCATGTACAGTACACTGCCTAGACAAAAAAACTCTTTGATTACGGAGCGCAATGTAGTGTCCAGTTTATGTGTGAAAATGATTTCACTTGCTCCCAAAACCACTCTTCCACAATTTGAATCCTGGAATATGCCCCGCACCATAGATATGCTAACCTGGTGATTCAGTACATTCAGGTGGTCAGCTGACTTCATTTTATTGCCACATAACTTTGCTGAGTCTCGAACTGAGCAACTGATCAACACCAGCTCATAACACTGTCTCCAGAGGCTTGTACAGTGGACACTATGCATGATGGGAGCATCGCTTCATGAGCTTCCTTTCTTACCCGCTCTGGAATAGGGTCAGTCTGGACTTATCAGGTTACATGACCTTTTTCCATCACTCCAAAGTTCTGTCTTTATGCTCCCTAACAAACTGAAGCCTTTTTCTGATGAGTAACAACTGGTTTTCCTATGGACACACAGCTGTTTAGTCCCAATCCTGTAGGTTGTCATCACCTTGTGTGTACGTTTGT
This sequence comes from Clarias gariepinus, assembly GCF_024256425.1. Lineage (NCBI taxonomy): Eukaryota > Metazoa > Chordata > Actinopteri > Siluriformes > Clariidae > Clarias > Clarias gariepinus. The sequence continues at coordinate 38,671,126 of NC_071106.1, forward strand.
GTGTAAATACTTTTACTTTCACAATAAAACATTTATTTCTAACCACTGTAAAGTTCTGCTGAGAAGTTGATGGGTTAGCGCTGTCTTTCTAGGTTTTAATAATGTGTTAACCCGTTCATAACCTAATTCCTGTCATTTTAATGTTTCTTGTTTTGTCCAGGCAGTGTATATATTTTTCAGATAGCTGTTAATTTCCTTGCATAACAGGAAAATGTGTGAACACAAGTTTGTTATTTACAAAAATTAACGTTTAGGTTCCATCACCCAAAAATGTCTTAAATTGTCTCAGAATGTGGAGAAATCTGGGATGCCGTGTAGAAGATTATCATAAAGATCAGCTGAAGCTTAATATACTACTTGTTGTTATGATGGAACAAATCCGTTTCTGATGCAGGCGGTTTGCGGTTCGACTCATAACCGAACTTATGACTGAGCTGGAGACGGAGGGGACATTCCACACTCTGATCCACACCGTAGAGGAAGAGAAGAGGACCAAAGCTGAGCTTCAGGAACTCATTACCAGGTCTGGTATTGAATGATAAACCAATAAAGGAGGTAACTGTGATCGACATCACACCATTCAGTTTATTACGAGCCTAAAGACTGAACTTTTGCACTGCAGGGAGGAAAAGGATCGGCTCAGGATCAAAACTCTGCAGAAACAGCTACTCGAAATCATAGAAGAAACAACACAACAGATTGAGGTGATCACAAAATGTTAATAGCAGTCTGGTCATTGTTACGTCCCAGTCTGGGGTTGGGCCGTACAGCAAAAGAATGGTTCTGGGTTCTATTTTAAACTATATGGATATGGTGGTATGTAGCAGAAAAACACTAGCCCATCGTCATTTCTATGGTAACAGAATCTCCAGTACTGTATGTCATTGTTATGTGATGAAGTTTTTTTTCTGTATGGAGATGTTTGTTTAACATTTAAGGAAGGAGCCTCTATTTCAGACGTCCTCATGACAGGAGTTTCATGACAAGCTGATTTTTTTTGGTCTTTCAATTCAATTCAATTTTATTTTTATAGTGCTTTTAACAATGGTCCTTGACCCAAAGCAGCTTCAGAAAATAAAAAAAGAAAATTTGTGGAAGTGTGTATAAATATTAGCTGGAATTTTCTATTTTTAATAATCCTGATTCACCCTTGTGTCATTTTTATTTTAGAATTCTTACATAATAGCAAAGTCCTGCATCAGCTTTTATTAGCCCCATCCATTTTAAACTGGTCCTTTAAATAAATAAATAAAAAAAAACAATTACAGTATGCAAAACCTGTTGTAAACATAAAGTAGTCACTATGATGTCATTGATGATGTAGGAGCAAGACAAAATGGTGGCACACCTCGAAGACCGGCTGCAGGAGTGGAAAATGAAAAAAAGGCTGCATGACAATTACGTGAAAACCAGCACTGAGCTGCTTGTCTACCAAGGCCAGAAAATAAACAGTCACATCGAAAAGCAGCTGGAGGCTGAGATAGAGGTCTGTGTGTGTGTGTGTGTGTGTGTGTGTGTGTGTGTTTATGCTTGGTATGTTTTGGGACGTACTGATGGTGTTTTTGGCTCAGCAGATGCTCAAGAAGAAGCTGATGGACGAGGAGAAAACTCAGCAAATGCTGGAGGTTTTCCTTAAAAACAATCTTACAGTAAGCGCAAGAAGAATCAACTCTATAGAAAGCTTTAGTCTGGATTCTGATTAGTCAGAAGGTGTTGATTAGTTTTCTTTCTCCCGGAGAGTAGCACAGAGCTTTATTATTAGAGTTTATTATTATTTATGCATTTGTTTGTGCAATATGCAACCATTACTATAGCGACAGCTGATTCAACTTCAGTACATACGATGAAAAAAATCTTTGTTACCGTTAAACCTTCTGGAAGGAGACATTTATTTAACATTTACAGAATGCAAAATTTAATTTTTAGTTATGTTTAGTCATTAAGCTGGGTCTTTAGTGTGTGCACAAATAAAAAACTTCAAATAAGCCAAACATTGGGGGGTAAAAATGAATTTTTCCATTATTGTGACCTCATATAAGAAGAACCCCTCCTTCAGCTTGTTGCTCAGCTCTGCTGTTCTCTGGAGGCGTGGCTTAGGAGTAGATAATTGGTCAGAGAGGTAATGAAAAACCCAAAGGTCACTATAAATGAGATACTGAGTTTACTTGTGGAGATGAAAGAGCCTTATAGAAGGACAACCATCACTGCAGCACTCTACCACTCAGGCCTCTATGGTAAAGCCATCAGACAGAAGCCATTCCTCACTGAAAGAAACATGCCTTCTGGCTGAAAAAGCACCTAGAGGACTCTCAGACCATGAGATGAAAAATCTGGTCTGATGCAGACTTAACTATTTGGAATAAGGAAATCAGGCACTGTGCATAACCTTATTAAAGCCATCCCTACATTCAGACACAATGGGGATGTGGTTCTGCGACTGGGAGACTAATCAGTATAGAGGAAAACATGGATGCAGAAAAATAAAAAGCAGACAGAATCTGTACCTGAACCCAATATATCATCTCTGGAGAAACCTAAAAGTGGCTGTGGACCAACGCTGAACACTCAACCTGGTGGAGCTTAAATGAAGAATGGAAAAAGCATCCACAAGCAGACTTGAGGCTGTCACTGCTGTCAAAGGAGCTTTAACCAAGTGTGTACTGAACTGTAGTGTACTGTATGGAAATGGGATTGCTATTTTTTAATAAATTAACAAAACAGTCCTTTAAACACCAGTTTTTACTTTGTTATTGTGGACAATTGTGTTTAGAATGGTGAGGAAAAAAGGATTTTAATCTATTTTACAATATGTGTGAAACGAAAAACAAAATGTGGAAAAACTTGAGAGGTTTGCAGAGTTTCTGTCACCACAGGGTGTGATATATGATAACTTGATATATATAAAACGGATAATGTTTCATCCTACAGGCAGCAGAAATAGCATAATCATTAAAAAAATTTTTTTTTAATAAAATCATGGTGAATAACATCATGAGTTAGTTTAACAGAATTACAAGAATTATTTCCTGAAAGCTATCGCTAACAATGCACTTGTGTTTGACCCAAGTGTCTGGAGGACAAGTTGGAGTACTGGATGGAGCACTATGATAAAGATATGGAAGACAAACAGCAAGAGCTGAGTGACGTCAAGACCAACAGGTCCAACAACCTGACACAGTTACAGGAACTGGCTAACAAAGTTAGAATGATTTTTAAACATAAAACTGCTATAAAGAGCTGCACAGGACAAGTCCCAAATCTTCTTTTCTGTTTGTCTTTCAGTATAAAGACTGCGAGCAGGTAATTATTGAGGACAGAATGGAGAAGGAGAAGCTGCGCAAACAGCTGGAGGAAGAACAGCTGCAGATTAAAGAAGCTATTAAGGTGAACTTAAGTGTGGTATTTATACACTTTTTAAAACGTATGGATCAGAACTGGAAGAGTTTCAGGCTCATGGAGTTTTATATCAGAGTTCAGAGATTAGGTGAAGGAGTGCACACTACACTCCTAAAGTGCACACTTCCTATTCTCAGGTAGGTGATGTGACAAAGGTATTTGTCTGCTTTTCTGAAGAGAAAGGAATAAACTTTTATTGTATTATATCTTTAAAAATAAATTAGAAATGCTTTTATTTGGATTCAAAATAGAAGAATACTTATTGAAATAAATAGATATAAAACCAAAAACTAAATCACAAAAGCTTATGCAGCTAGCTAATAAAAAGGTTAAATTTACTACTTGAAATTGATCTGGTTAGAGATCTAGTTTGTCTGGTTGTGTCACTTGGTTTCAAGAAATGTTGCAGAATCTGATATAGGTCTAAAGTCTTGAAATTTAGAGAATGATTTGAGAATTTTGTTTTAAAAAATACAACATACAACAGTATTTCTGTATTTTAGTATATAAACAAAAACTTTTTCCTTGAAATAGTTAAAAATATTTATTGTTCTCATAGAATGTACAGCTATAACTTCTAAAAAAAAAAAAACCTTACTAATTAATTATACTGACAACTTTAACTGTGATGCATTACTTTGTTAGTGATGTAATCCACAGCTGCTTTGAACTTAACATCTACTAATGTTATTTTCCTGCAGATTCAGTCATGGTGGAGAGGCACAATGGTCAGAAAGAGTCTCGGTCCCTTCAAAAAGGCCAAGAAACAGAAGCAGAAAAAGAAAGGGAAGAAGTGATGGGAGGGGGAAAAAGGACAAAAAAAGAGGACATGGGGAGAAAGAGAGGGAGAGAGAGAGAGAGAGAGAGAGAGAGAGAGAAAGCCCTTTAGTGGCTTAGTCAAGTACACCACTGTTAAAAAAGTTTCACAACATTTCATTGGTCCAGCTTTTGCTTTTATTACGGCTGTTGCATTGTTTCCACAAGCTTATGCAATGTCACAGCATTTATTTCCATCCAGAATTACATTAATCTCTCTCCAAGGTCTGGTATTCATGATGGGAAAGTCGGGCCACTGAGTAAAGCCCTCTACAGCACATCCCAAAGATTCTAAATGGGGTTAATGTTTCGTCTCTGTGGTGGCCAATCCATATATGATTTCTCCCATCAGGCTCATTCAGGATCGTTTTCGGACCATGTTTCTTCCTCGAAGATGATGGGTCACCACTGTCCTTCCAGATTTTAGTTAGGTGTTTTACAGTTCTTAACCCTATCTTAGATAGATTAGATAGCCGTAGATTCAGCAACCTCCTTAGTTGATTTCTTTGCTTGATGCAGGAAAATAATTGAACCCTTCTGAAACAGTAACATCTTTGCCACAACCACAGGATGTTCTGTTATGGTTGTTTAAGAATTAAAAACTACTCACTGCATCAGTTAGGGTTAAATAACTTGTTGCACTGCAGTAATTATACAGTGGAAGCCTTTTAACTATAGGCTTAGTCAAAATCAGGTGGTGTTTTTTTTTTGTCTGGGCAGTGTATTATCATAAAAATTTAATTAACTCCAAAAAAGGAAAATAGAGCTAATAATAAAAATAACAGATCATTAAGAAAATTAAAAAAAATTCTGTTCTTACTTGTTTTCCATATTGCCAATTTCTCTGTACCAGATAGAATGTGTAGCAGAAATAGAGTTTGTTTTTGTCTTACTGATTATTTTGGCCCCCAAAAAAGTAAACACTTGAATGAGAAAAAAAAAAAAAAGTTGTGTAGCAATAAGAAGAAATTTTTTGCCACTTGCATTCTACAAAAAGATGGAAGAGAAGCGCGGACCCCGAACAGAAAGGACAGCCCTCCCTCCCACTTCAGGATTAAGGTGCACCTGTTGTCTGTTTGTGGCTATACCTGCTTGCTGGAACTCCCACCAAGGACAAAGCACATGCAGGACCTCCATACAGAGCAGTTAGAGAGCCTTCCTTCCAGCCAACTAAAAAGTGCTCAGGTCTGAAATGATAAAATATATCCTTTCATTCTCATTTCACTTATTCACAGCAGCACTGACTTGTGTAGGGAAGTCACAGTGACCTCCCTCCCTCTCCCTACTGGATGATGGTGGCTGAAACTAACTGAAGAGGTTAAATAAAGTAAAGGTTGCTCCAGCAGCCTTTACTCCAGCTGCTGCATCAGCTGTCCTTAAGAAGGAAAATTCCTCCAAGGACCTTTAAAATGTGGTAAGAACCACCAGATCAGTTTCCTAGGGTTTGTCAAAACCCATTCCACTTAGAGCACTGTGCTGGTGTCTTTCCAAAGGACCCCTGCTATAACAGTATCCGCAGTGAGCAGCCTGGAGTCTAAAGGTCATTATCCTGGACCTGATGTCCACCAGATAAATACAGTTTACTTTTCACCTTTTAGGCTTTTTGTTTGTTTTGTACATGTATAATGCTATAGTAAGTAACAATTGTGAGATTAACAAGCTTTGAGTTCATTTTTTTCTGACTCGGGAGAAACTTATGAAAGAAAGAAATTGCCCTTTGTAATTTAGATTTTCGTTACTGTGGTTGTTACTAAGTTCACAGTTGGGTTCAGATGTAGCATTGCATCAGTTGCTTAGAAATACATAAGACAGCATGACAAATGTGTGTGTGTGTGTGTGTGTGTGTGTGTGATTTATTTAACCTTTGATCCACATAAATATTAACATAAAACTTTACTACGAACAGATTTAATTTCTGAAATACCAAAAATTATTTAATAAACCTTTGTCCATGCTAACACCTTTTTAGTGACTACTACAGTATATAATAAAACGAAGAAAAGGAATGATGGCTTAAATAGTTTATAGTTTTATTTACATGTGATGGATGTTGCAGTTGAACCATACACAATTACCATTGTAGTTGTTCTTCATTCAGGTCCTGTTAAGGGTCACCACAGGAAATCGGCAGGAAATATTTATATATATTTATTGGGACTTAATTTACAACTCCTTTTATAAATAAAAAAATAAGAAATAAGACAACACCATTTTACAAGATAAATCAGGAACAAACTTATAGTTATAGCCCATACTTTTCTTGGCCACTACTGGGCCGCAGCAATGTTCCAGCAGCTGTGGTCTTCCGCCCCCACTTTCTCTTCACCTCTGCAAATCTCAAGAATGTCGTTATCAACTCTGAAACCTGAAACAAATATCTACACCAGCTGAGAAAGGTCCTGTCCCACTAGGAAGTTTTGTTTCAGGTCCAACAGCAAGCCAGATCAGAACACAGGAGCGCCAATGTGTCTCCAATATTCCCACTGGGGGGCCAGTCAGATTCTCTCTTATGCTTCTGAAAGGACAGCGCCTGCCTCTTCAACTTTCTCACTGTTGTGGTCGTACTAAGAATGCATGGCTGCTGCACACACATGTGCTGCACAGCCGCAGCTCCTAGCGACAGACTTATCACAATCTGGCCCTTGTCAAGTATCTCACTGAGCTCCCTTCTAGTTGTTTAAAGCGCAGTTTATCCATAGAGATGCTGTAAGACTCCAATTTGGCCTCATATGTCCTCTGCATGTTGTTATCCGCCTTAGGAAGAAAGCAAACAATTAGAGCTTAAGGATCCTTAGGGGTTTATTTAATTATTAACTAGAATTGACACAATCAGATCACCAGGTAACGTCCTTTCCTGTTTGTGTCATGTGAAGTGTTGTCAGTAAATTCACCATGTTCTATCAGGAGAGGCTATTCGATGGAAATTAAATGAAGACTTTTAGAATTTAAGATACCAAACACTACTCTTCCTTGTTGTCGGGGTGTTACCTTTAAGTGCACATGTGGTGTACATGTAAGGGTCATAAGTAGTCCTTAAGATAATCAAATTAGACTTTCCTTAATCAGAGAGCAGGTTTAGTAATCAGCAGTACCTGGAGTTCATGAGTGATCTTGTTCCTGGCACTGGCCTCTAATTTGGTGGCAGGAGTGAGGCATTACACTTTTCCTCCTTCTTCTCCAGGGTGTCAGTAAGTGCAGTTAATTTACTTCCCAGAAGAAGGTTCTTTACACTGTTTTTCTGATGCACCTCCTGGATGGCCTTGTTAAAGGTCTGCTGCAGGTCATCGTGCTCCTGCTGCACCTGATGACCAAGAAATAAGAGAGAGAAGATTCTGTTCTGAGCAAAATGATTATGTGCAATGTCACGGCTTAAATTATTTACTACAGGTAGTCCCCAGCTTTCGAACATTCACGTTACAAATTTCCACACATACGAACGGATCGCCTACAAATCGCAGAAGTATCTCACGTGTTTTGTACAAAAAAATACACTGCAGTGCACCAGATATCAATATTTACTAATAAATAATATTTATTTATATTATATACAATATTTTCAGTGTGTAAGTGAATGTATAAAATGTAAGTATATATAATGTCCGGTATATTGTATGCGTTGCGTGTGCGGGAGAAATGAGTCGGCCTCACCAGTTTCAATGAATTTCACTGTAACAGTCATTTCCATAGGCACGGTTACTATTTTTGGCCACATGATGGCAGTGTTGGTAAAGAGGACAGATTTAGATTGGTACAGTACGTCAAAGGTGTATAAGACTCACTTTGTCGGAACAGGCTCTCAGAACAAATTTGCCTTATGAACACGCTCCTCGAATGGAACCTGTTTGTAAGTAGGGGACAACCTGTATTCTCTCTCTCTCTCTCACCTTACTGAAAGTCTCCTCCAGCACTTCGTTCTCCAGTATCTTTTGCTCCAGCTCTTTCTCTCTCACTTTGAGATATGCATTTGTTCTCTGACAGAAGAATGAAATGGGATTGCTTAGAAATTATTTTTTTGTTTAGTACTCACACACACACACACACACACACATACACACAACACAACAATATCTCAGTAAATTTTAGCCAACAGTGACAGAATTGTTAAGTTCTCAATTCTGATTGGTCAGAAGATGTTGATTAGTTTTCTAAAACTGCAGCTCTGACAGTACGGCTTTTGTAAATAACGAGTTTATACTGATGCACTTGGTATAACTTGTTGTTCCACATTTACATAGTTAATAAAGTTTAGTGTCTTTAAGGAATAGAAAAAAATAAATTCTAAGTTTTTGTTTCCTAAGAGGAACAAAACACTTTAGGACATGATGTTATTGGGAAACAATCATCTTCATAGTGGCCACAGTAACAGCACATCAACAGCACACTACCAGGTCATTCATTATTCTCCTATAACAGCACATCGTCAACAGTGTTATTCCTCACATTTCTTACAAACCTATCAAAAAAACACTAAGTAATAATGAAACAATAACTTTCGAATTACAACAGATGCTTACCACCAGCGAGGCTTTAATTTTATTATAGTTGATGAGCTGTTTCTGCAGCTCTGACAATTCTTGCATAGGTTTCTGCAGCGACTCCATCAAATGCTTGTTCTGTTGTAGGACTGTGGCCGTCTCCTTCTCCAGCCTCTCAGTGTTCTCCTTCATTTCAGCCATTTGCTCCTGCATATAGACAGAGTTATAATGACACGCAGGCCTTGGAATACACCTGAGCTCATACAGAGATTCAAACAGGTGAGGAGTTCCAACTGATGGAAGCTAAATGACTTTGAAGAAACTTGCTTTTTATAGTCATAAAAGAAGTTTCCATTGTTCAAGTTCAAAGTGTGTGTTTAACAATGCTGTCAAAGCCAATGAAACAGACATATAGGCAGAGAGACAGACAGTCACCCACGTATCAATTATTAACAAACAAATAGTTTAAGTAAATCTCGATAGATTTTAAAAATAAATTTGATATAAAGCTAGCCAGCGGGAGATCTCACGTCTTCTCAACATACCTTCAGCAAATCGATTTCTTTGTGGTTCGTGCGAGCGATATCAGTGTTGTAGTTCTTAAAATCATTGAACGCCTTCTCATGATTCCTCATCAGCGTTTCAATATGGAGGTTTTTCCTTTGCTTGATCTCATGGATTTCAGTCTCGCACCTGAGGTCTTCTGCCTTTTGCTGTTCCTGCAACTTTTTTTCATAAGTAGCCTCGAGTTCTGTAGATAAACATCAGCAGGTTGAGGTTCAGCGCTACATTAGTCCATGTTCACTTAGACTTGTGGAGAGTCAAAAACTGATGCTATTGATACATTACCTCGAGCTTTGGCCTCCAATTTATTTTTCAGCTTGGCGATCTCCTTGTCTTGGCTCTGTGGAAATAAACGGTTATCTATTAACAAGACAGTGATGATGAATAATCTGAATCTAAAATAAAAGTTCCATGCTTCTCTGGTGCATCAGCTGATCCAACAGTTTATCTATAATTTCGGTTTTGTACTTTTATAGTGAATTATTATTATTATTTAGTTATTAGAAAAATATATATGTTTAACACATTAAGAAATGTTTGTGCCTAAATGTCATGCCGTTATATTCACCCCCCAATCCTGAGCGCACAGTTTTGACATTTTGAGAGCAGACAAAGCACTCTATGCGCGTGCAGTGTCTCTCTGCGCATTCAACATGTTTTCCGCGCGTGCGGGACATCCTTGCCTGTATGCTCGCTCAACTTTGTCCAGTGTTACAAAACTAACACAAAACTGGACAATCAAAGACTTACACATACTACTTCTGATTGGCTGTTTCTGTTCTAATCAGGTTGCAATATCGACCGCATAATGGAAACGTTGTGAAAAAAGATTTATAAGTAAAACGATACAGCGAATTGTCCGATTTTAATTTTAGTCGTATGCTAATACCCAATTCAATAAAAAAATGTGATATTAGAATATTTTGTTATAATATTATAAATAAATAAAACTTTATTTACAATGCTTTCCTTATATAATTTCCATTCATTTAAATATAATTATATATAATATCATTATTATAATTTCTTATAATTTTCTTTTTCATTTTGTAAAGCTGCTTTGAGACAATGACCATTTTGAAAAGCACTAAACAAATTCGACAGTGCAACCTGGTTAGAGAAGAAACAGCCAATTGGAAGTAGTGTGTGTCTGGGATTGGCACGCGTGGAAAACACATTGGGCCATATTGAGCGTGCAGGAGACGCAGGAGACGCGGGACACGCAGAACTGAGCTGTTGAAGACGACACTGCGCTCGCATAGGGTGCTTAGTCTGCTCTTAAAATTTCAATACTGTGTGATTCAGATTGTGGCATGAATATAATGCCATAAATTTTTTTGAAATGGCAATTTAATCATATAATTTAAGGCAGGTTAGGGATTTTAAGGTCCAATGACACTGCTTCACTTTAATTATTAACTTTACATAACGTAATTACCTTACTACACTGTAAGGTCTCAGTGCAATGCTTTTTTTTAAAAAAAAGAAAAAGAAATTAATAAAATATTATATATACACTAATAAAAAATAATAATAATAATAAAGTCTTAGGTGGTATGACAATGCTTTGTGTAAGGTACAGTTTTTGCAGTTCTTCTGAGAACTTTGACTGTTGCACTCGCTTCTTTGTTGAAAGCAAAACCCATTAGCTTCTGTTTTTTTTTCCATACAAATACTTTGCTGTAACTTTTAATTTTGTGATAGATATTAGCCTATATTTTGTGGTGGATAGCACAGTGTTATAGCTTTCACTCACCAGTCTCAGGTCCTTGATTAACTTCTCGTAGGAGAGCTCCTGTTCTTTCAGATCAGCTTTTAGGGTGAGCTTGTCATTCTCAAGTGTTTTCTCTACCTCTGCATACTCCTCTTCCAGGAGCTTGGTGGCCTTCATTCCCTCTGTCTTGATCTCAGTAATCATAATTTGCTGTTCATACAGCAGGTTTTTCACCTTCTGATCGTACGTCTAAAGACAGAAAAAATTAAACAGCAAGTTTTTCACCTTCTGATCGTACGTCTAAAGACAGAAAAAATTAAAAATACGATACCAGAATGTTTTTAGGAGACGTTTCCTTTTACGAATGGTCTAATTTGATGAAATGCTGATCATTATTACTGATACCCTGATTTCAGCTTGACGTCTTTCAGCAGCTTCTTCCATTTCCTTGTCTCTATTTCTCAGATCAGCTTCTTTCTCCTCTAGCTGTTTTTTGCTGATCTCCCAGAAGGTGTAGTTCTTGTCTCTTAAGACCTGGAAATAATTACGTTCTTTGCTCTCCCGTTCTAGCTCCTTTTGCAGCTGTGCGATTTGTCCTTCCAGCTGATGGAGAATCAACGTTAGCGGTGAATTGCAAGGCAAATAAAAAATCTTCTTAGGTTAAGTGCAAAAATAAACAACTTTGTACAGCTGCTGTATTATAAGTAATAACATAAACAAACTTGTTTTGTTAGTGTTTTACAATGTTAAATATTAAGATAAATTTGGAATGGCAAAACCATTTCAAATGCAGGCATATACTGTATATATTGTAATCAGTGTGGCGATAATCAATCACTAGAATTGTGATAGGTAACTGAATCTCTTTTCCCCATCTCTATAGCATGCACTACTCAACCTAAATTTCTAAAATTCCTGTTGTTATAAGTTAAAAGGGTTTTAAAAAAGTGTTAAAATTAATCAATTTTAAAAATCAGCATATGTATTGCACTTGTGTGTATATCGATCTCATCACATCTCAGTGTGCTCAGTGATTATAGGTTACTAAATACATACATTACCAAAATACATCAAAATTGGGACACACCTTCTCCTTCAGTGTTTTTTCTTTATTAACATTGTATATTAATATTAAAGACATCCGAACTATGAACGTACACACATGAAATTATGTAGTAAACAGAAAGGAGTCATGAGGCAGTCACCTGGAATGGTTTTCAATTTACAGATGCATGATGGCAGAAGTTAATTTGTGATATTTCTTGCCTTTATAATTCTTGTGACATTACTTGTTCAGAGAAAAGAATGGGTATAGAGTAAATAGTCTTAGTAGTGCTACCACAATTACTATTTAAATTCATATGATGACAAGAAACACATTTAAGTAAAAAGAAATGACAAGCCATCATTACTTTCTAGGATATGAAAGTCAGTCAATCCGAAAAACATCAAGAACTTAATAATAACTTGATTATATCCCCAAGTGCAGTGGCCAAAACCATCAAAAACTATGATGAAACTTGCTTTTATGAAGACTGTCTCACTAAAAGAAGATCAAGAGATTTCTCTGCTGCTAGAATATACGTTTATTGGCCTCAAAAAGCCACTTCACAGCACATCGGATTAGAAAATGATTTCAAACAGCAGACATATTTCAACATCCAATGTTCAGAGCAGACTGAGTGAGTCAGGCCTTCTTGGTCAAACTGAGGCAAAGAAACCATTACTTCAGAAGTCCAACAAGCAGAAGAAACCTGTCTGGACCAATAAATACAAAAAATGGACATTTTACCAATGGAAAACTTCCTTTGGTCTGATGAGTCAAAATGTGAGATTTTTGGTTCTAACCCCTTAGACTTTTTGGTCATCTTTTGTTTTCCGACAGGACAATGACCCCAAATACACCTCTCAGCTATGTGTCCAAGAAGAAGAGGGATGGGGTGCTGCATTAGATGTCCTGGAATCCACAATTACCCGATCTAAATCCAAATGAGATGGTTTGGGATGATTTTGACAGGAGAGTGAAGGAAAATTAGCCAGCAAGTTCTCAACACCTCTGGGAACTCCTTCAAGATTGTCGGAAAACCATTCAAGGTGACGACCTCATGAGGCTGACTGAAAGAATGCCAAGGGTGTGCAAAGCTCATCAATGCAAAAGTAGGCTACCTTTTAATAATCAAAACTACAAAACATATTCCAGATTATTTAACACAGTTTTGTTGACTACATAGTTCCATATTAGTTCTGTTATAACTTCAATGTGTTCAGTATTAATATATGATGTTGAAAACTATAAAAAATAAAGGAAAAACATTGAACAAAATGGTGTGCCCAAACCTTTCAGTGGTACTGTCTATATATTTTTTTTATTTAGATGATGATTTAGTTAAGATAACACGTTCTGCATGTTAATTAAACGTTACCTCCGCCCTCCATGTTTCATCTTTGGGAGGTGCAGGGACTTCCGTCTTGCTCTTTCCCTTAGCTGGAGTTGTCTCCTTCGCATTTTGTTTCTTTTTCGGACCCTAAATCATTAATAAGTTATATGTTTAGACTTGACATATAAACCTTGAACACAACATACACTGACTGATCAGCCATAACATTATGACCACCCGCCTAATATTGAGTAGGTTTCTTTCACAACCAGCATTAACCTTTTCATCAATTTGATATACAGTAGCGCTTCGACTGGATCGGCCAACATGGGCCAGACTTTGTTCCCCGTGTGAATCAGTGAGCCTTGGCCACCCATGACCCTGCATGAGCTACATTTGTAATATTTCATTATTATATTAGGCAGCAACGGGAACCCTCTTTTTTCTTAATTGATGAGTTGGAAGCAGAAATAAATAAGTATTTGAGTGACTTTGACAATTGGACCAGGTTGTGATGGCTAGAGGACCCATGGCTCACTGGTGCACATGGGGAGGGAAGGCTGGCCCGTGTAGTCCGATCCAGTAGAAGCACTTGCGTACACACTGGCCATCACTGTTGTGGTTGCAAAACGGACCTACTCAATATTAGGAAGGTGGTCATAATCCTATGGCTGATCAGACTGTGTTTCACAAAAAACATCTGGATTAGACTCTAATGTCATTAAACTCTAAATGCTAAATGATGTTGCCTTGTCACAAACTGAACTGATTCCTATAATAAAATGGTAAATACTACAGAGGTAAATGTACTTACTATAACATAAAGTGAGACATGTTTTGATAATTATAACATTTATTGGAGAATTTAGGTGTAGCATGTTCTGATAGAAAAAATATCCCCAATAAATAATGTTCCCATAATATAATCTTGTGGGTCTTTGCATAAGCAGAAACCTTAAGGAGCAAAAAATAAAATGTAACATGAAACAGAAGAACATAAAATTTATCCCAAACTAAGTAATAATATATACTGTATATAACAAAAAAGTTACACTTTACATGTTACATTGGTTCAAAGTCCACCTGTACTTACCATGACGCTGATTTTTATTCCCCAAATATATAAAGAATAAAAGCAGTGAATCTAAAACCTCCTGTAGTTTACCAGCGCAGCTCAGTCACGTGCTGCAGTGAGAAGTAACAAAGAAAGAAATAAGACGCTTCGAATATGACGCAACAAATGCGTAAGATCCATGACGTCATAGCAACAGTGGATGATGACGTTCACCCCAAAACGGCCAAGGACAAAGTTTTAATTTCGTTTTAATTTCATATCGTGTCGCTCTCTTAGCCGATTACTGCCGACGTCCCCTGGGTCCTAAAGCCGGCCGAATTAAACCTCACACATACCAGAGACACATGATGTGATGGGCCAGTAATAATAACAATAATAATAATAATAATAAATTTAAAAATAGGTCATTTTAAGATACAAATAAACTGTAAAATGACACGTTGTTTCACAGAATTTGCTTTTATACAGATCGTGTTATTAGATCTTTACATATGATTAATAATTGACTCGTATATAGCACAGTGTTAAATACAACTGTGAGTAAATAATATTAATACATAGAGAGGGGCATTAAAATTGTTGTTATCTATGCCTTTTTTAAATTTAAATGTAATTATGGCAGCGATGTGTAGTATATTATGTTCCCTTTATGTCCGTAGGAGCACCGTTTAATTTTTATATAAATGTATTTTTTTATATGCATATAAAATGTATATATAGAATCAGTTTTTTCTTAAAAAAAAAAAAAGGTTTGGTTTACAATGATTGAATTATTCATGATGTGCTGTTTTTGGGGGTAAAAACATTAACTCCACTTGATTCATTTCCTGTAACTGCCCCCATTTCCAAATGTTTTACTCTTAAGTTTTTGCACACTGTGTTTTTATTAATCTTTTTCTGTTTCCAAAGTTGTCTCAACTTTAAACCGCACCTCTCTCACAGTTGTCGTCTACACCACTTTATCCTGTATTCAGGGTCATGGGGGGCCTGAAGTCTATCCCAGGAAACTTAGGACACGAGGCGGGGTACACAGGGTGGACAGGGTGCCAATCCATTGCAGGGCACACACACACACTCACACAATACAGGCAATTTGGGAATGCCAATTAGCCTTATCTGCATATCTTTCGAAGAAACTGGTTTATTCAGTTTATTCAGCCTGGCTGGGAATCAAACCTGGACCCTGAAGGTGCAAGGTGACAGTGCTAACCACTACACCACTGTGCCACGTTAAACCACATCTTTAGCCTGATATTTATATGTTGTGTTACTCTTAATTACTCTAAGGGTTGAAGACATCTATAAAGAACATATTTACCACATGGCTTTTAGACTTGCTTAAATGACACAAAACACAGCTAAAAAAACATGATTGTACATGGACATGAGGAGCTTTATTTATACAGCAGAGATTTCAAGCTTGTGTCAAATATTAGAACATTTTTACCTGAATAAACCAAATTAAAATTTTTACTTTTAAGCTTTATAATAAAGCTCTATAAACTGAATATAATCTCTATTTATTCATTTAATATCTAACTTTTTAATGACTAAATACCACAATTTTGCTTAACTTTAACTCTTCAAATATTTATAATAAGACCGTAATAGGGCACAATAAACATACCCATCATGGTTCCACAACAATATGGTAGCTTTATTTCTGTGCCTCTGAGAATGTTACCTCTGGACATACACTATTATTAACTGTTATAGATGGTTCATGCAGAGTATAATTATGATTATATATTTCCAAAACAGTAGTAGGCCTACCTGCTGGTACCATAATTTACTTGGTAAGTTTTGACTATAATAAAAATTAGATCTTAAGAAAAGATCAACAAAAATTTGTCTAAATTCCTTATAAAAATAATAAGTGCAGCATAATATTTTGTGTGTTTGTTACAATTAGCATTTTTATATTTATTGATCGCATGCAGTTTCATGCCGCGTACACAAAAGGGTTAATGGTGAGTCGTAGCAGTTTTCCTCATGCAGTTACACGCAGTGGCCACAAGAGGGAAACGTTAGGTCAACCGTTTTTTCTCATGCAGTTACACACAGTGGCCACAAGAGGGTAACGTTAAGTCATAACCGTTTTTTCTCATGCAGTTACACGCAGTGGCCACAAGAGGGTCACGTTTCCTGTACAAACATTCCCAAACGATTTGGAACACGTCCAAAGTGGCGGCAAGAACGCTACACACTTCATAGGCACAACAATAAATAGAATAGACGTGCTTTCGTCATACGTAATATACTACTTGGAATTAGCAATCTCGTGGGGATGAAACTCATTCAGCAGCCATTTTAAGTGTGTTCCAAATCGGTTGGGAAACGTGATTAAACACGGTTTCCCTCTTGTGGACAGTGCGTGTAACTGCATGATAAAAGCGGCGCGTGATACTGTATGTAAACACTTACTGTAAGTAAAATCATGGATCAGAACTTCAAGGGCTTCAGACATACAGAATTTTATATCAGGGCTTTGTGAAGAAGTGTGCACTACACTGCCAAAATGCACACTTCTTATTTTCATTTAGGATGTGACAAATGTGTTTATTTGCTTTTCTGCAGAGAAAGGATTTTTTTTTTTTTGTATTATATCTTTGAAAAGAAATACAGTGGTACCTCAGCATACAACTTTAATCCCCTCCGGAGACGAGTTCCTGAGGTAAAATCTTGTATTACGAAAAACATTTTTCCATAGAAAATAATTGAAATGCAGATAATCCCAAAAATATTACCAACATTACCAATTTCCAACACTATAATCATATTTTTGTATATAAAAATCAAAGCATTTAGAAAAGTCCTGTAAATAAAGTAAAATATGAAATAAATAAACAATAAACCTCATTTAACCTTAATTTATGATTCCTCTTGCTTTAAAAAACAAACTGAAGGCAGCTCCCTTTTCTTTTTGCTACCATCCCATTCTTGGGACACATAGTGCTAGAGGTGCATTCTGATCAGCCTCAAAGGAGGGAAGTTCCCATTACTGACATTCCCTGCAAACGGAGCAGGGAGTAGGGAGCACACAGGGAAGTACACTTTGGAATGAAACGAGACTCATGTCTCCACTAAATCTTGCACAAAACGCAACTACCCACCAATAATAATAACAATAGAAATACGTTAACTGACTTACCACTGTAAAAAAATTTAAAAGTAAATAAACCAATAAACAATACCTCAAAGGCTTACAGAGCTAGCTAATAAAAAAGGTTAAAATTACTACTTGGAATTGATCTGGATGGTTTGGTGGTGTTAATTCACTTGGAGTACTTTATTTGATTAACCACAGCTACATAATGCTTGTACATAGTCTAGCAAAACCTTTGGCTAATAATTATTACATTTTATTTTTGAATCCATATACAAATTAACAACTGTATTATTTGGGAGAAAAATACTGGCACCCCTCAAAAAGACAGGCTGTTAAAGATAGTCACACCATGTTATATTTAAATTTAAAAAAATTGAAGTTGCAGATTCTATTATAGGACTAAAGTCTTGAATAATTCGTGAATTTTGTCTGAAAAAAAAATCCAACATACAACAGTATTTTTGTATTTCAACTACATCTTTTCCTTGAAATAGTTTTAAGTATTTATTATTGTCATAGAATGTATAGCTACAACTTCTAAAATCTTACTAATTCATTCTGACAACCTTGTTCAAATACACCACATTTGAATCTTAAACAGAGTACCATGTGCAGTGATGAATATTTTAGATCTTTTTTGAGAAGGGTGTCAATAATTCTGGAGGTTATGGAATCCACAACCGCTTTGAACTTAACATGTACTAAATGTTATTTTTCTGCAGATTCTCAGTCCCTTTAAAAAGTCACAGACACCCAGGCAGAAAAACGATCACAAGAAAGTGAAGAAGTGATGAAAAAAAAAGGACAAAAAACAGACGTGGCAAAATGGGAACTTTATTAATTCATTTTATAATAAATCCAAATGTTCAGAAAATACTTAATATTTTACCACTTTTGTAACATTACAGTAAAAGCTTTAATGGGACAATTGAAAAATAAAAATAAAAGAAATCCATGCAGTCTGATTGAAATATGTAGTGCATGAAGTGTATGTGTATGTGTGTGGTCAGCGGTACATACTTGTAAACGTATGGAATGTATTAATTTACTGTACAGACACGCAGGAGAAAACCCTGCAGAAGGGTCGACATCATTTCTGCTGGGGAATAACCCTAGGTCAAAATAAAACAAATAATTATATATAAAAAAAATAATACAAAAAAATCTATATTATATTTATTTTTTAACTTCCCTCTTTAAAACACCAGGGTCTAAAAAAGCAAGTTAAAAATTTTAAAATAAAAGGTTTTATATGCATATCAAACATTTTATTACTATTTTATTTATTACATTTTATATTTCTTTATAAAGAATTCCGGGCAAGTTTTAGTGCACTGACCTAAACCGCTACGTTATTCACCATTAACTGCGCCTCCTGTTGTGACAAACTGAAATCATTCTCATGGTTTCCGCTTTCGTTAACTTTCTTATCAAAGCACCAAACACCCCAGATACCCAGCCAAGGTGCAATGCTGTGTCAGCGTTTTCATTTTTCACTCAGCAGCGAAGACGACGGCCTTCGAGAAGTTTACAAAAAAATATATATACTGAAATCCATTTCCTCAAGGGAGGGGGGGGGGGGGGGGGGGGGTGGGGGGGTTTGGGGACTGTCAGAAAATATATGTGGCAGCAGTATGTCAAAGTTCTGACTTTTAATTATAGGATTGACTTTAAAACTAAATTTTTTACTTTATCCAACTATTCATTCTCTAAACTCAAAAGTTTAAATCTTAAGATTTCAACTTTTAAGATTTTTTTTTTCACGTTTTCCTTTTTTTTTACTTAAAATTCTGACACTTTATTTCTAAATTTATTTTACCACAAATTTTTACGTGTAAATATTCTTTACTAATCTCAAAATTCTAACTAAAATTTCAGAATTCTAACTAATTATTTTAGAATTCTGACTTTATCATCAGAATTAAATCACATAATCTGAAGACTAATTTATGATTGATGATCTGAAATTGTAAAGTGATGACTCAAAGTTCTGACATAATTTATATAGAATTCTCACTTATTTTACGCACTACACCAAAATAAGATTTTATGTTGAATTTAATTTAAGGATCAGAACTGCCAGAATTGGGTGTCCCGTTCAGCATCATAGATCAGAATTTTTAAGCAGGTGAACATAAGAAAGCTGAGATTCTAACAATTTAGAAATTTAAATTTTATTTTATGGATTTAGAAATTTGATGTAAATAATCATGAGTAAAATAAGTAAGAATTGAGTAATGAGTAAGAATTAAAAAAAATGTCAGGATTTTGAGACCCTTTAAAACTTTGAGCAAAGTCAATCTGTGAAATTTGATAAAGCATTTTGATATGTCAAAATTTTCACATACTGCAGCAACAAGAAACATATTTTACAACAGTTGAGTAATGCCTATATGTATAACTATATGTATGAGTGGGCGTGTCCCAGGTGTTGTCCAGTGGTTAATGACACTAACTGTGTGTCTCAGCGTGGGTGAGAGTAGGTCTGTACGGTCCGCAGTACTGAGGAGAGAGCAGCTGTCTGACTAAACCCACATTTACAACCAGTCACAGAAGCACTTTCAGTAAAAACACACATCTGATAACGTTATGTCGTCTTAACCAATATGTCGTAATCACTTCTAAGTCGATCCGAAACACATTTAACCCATCAGTGTTCCTTTATTTAAAGCTACAAAGATAACTAGCTACTAAAACAAGGAATCCTAAATATGATATAATTTACAAACATAAAATCCCTCTCTAACCTCTGATCAAGTTCACGATTTGGTGCGCGGGACGATGGATTTTACTCCCTACACAGCACACTAGCTTTCCATTTAATGCTATTTGAGATTCGACCTTAGAACCCGCAAGTTAATTGAGCTGATATTTCTCAGAACCGCCCGCCATGGTCTGGCTCCACCAGTTGTGTTCAGTTAGTTCTGCCAGGTGCAGAAGGATATGTGTGGATGAAGCAAAACAACTGGTTAAATAAACAAACAAATCATACTGTGCTGAATAAATGGTGTTTGTAGAACTGTTTAAAAGCAATCTCACACTTGAGGTTGTTACACACCTCGCACCTACTACCTCATCACAGCCGTGCTGATATTTTCCCTGGGGAAATGGACTTCCATTAAAAAAAAAAAAAAACAATAATAATAATAAAAAAAAACAACCCACAAACGTACAGCTACTGATCACAGAATCACAGATAAGCAAGCCATGCAAGTGGTGACTACAGCCTTAGCATCTAGCACCATGTGTGCGTCTCTATTCTAGCCCCGTCCCCTTTTAAACCTTCCCTTTCCCCTCGTTATATTTAGTAACTCGTTCATGCATGATGTGTTACACAAAAGAGAGCATTAAAGTAACACTTGCACCTCCTGCAAACTCTTTCACTAACGTTTCACATTTTAATGCATCCACATCATATGGAAAGGGGGAAAAACAGGCACTTGCATAAAGTTCTGACAAAGACTTATGACCAAACTCTAAATTGACATTTTAGTTTATATATTTCAGTTTGGTGAAGATTTAAAGCTAGCTAGTATTATATTAAAATTACATCTGGAATAGCAACGTTTCCCCCCAAATTCTCCCACATGATGTGCATGCTGTATTTAAAACTGATCTAGAAACAAGGCTGTACATCTAAAGAAAATGTATTTTGATATTTAACAAAGTTATTTTTTTATTTTTGTTTATTTGTTTTTAACTCTAATCCCCTAAAAGTCCAGGTCATAAATAGTGCCTTGCTTTATTTCAATAAACTATGAATTATTTATAAACTATAATGAAGTTGTTTCTATATTTAGCACAGCGGTTGTTCATAGTCTTTGGGAAACAGCGTCACCCTGTGGCTATGTACAAACATTTCGGTTAAACCTTTGTGCAACGTGCACGTTCTCTAAAATAAGAGGTCGGGCTTTTATAGCTTTGCTCAACAAGTGAGTTAGTGTGATTCACTTAAACCGTCTTCTGATCCAACAAGTGAAACTTGGACAGCCATTATGATTATTCAGATCTGACTTCCCAGAGTCAGCCGTGATGTAGTAATTAATAATAATAATATTATTACTAATAATAATAATAATAATAAAAATAGGTGCAAAAATGATGTGACAGAAAAAGAAAAGAGAGAAGAATCTCTGTAACTATGGAGTGAGCGCTGGTTTTGTATCTCTTAAAGTCATGATGAATTATCAGCATCTTCTCTCCTCTTTTCCACACTGCAATCGCTCTTCTTCTTTGCATCTCTACACATTACAGAGGATGGACAGTTTTCAGTTCAAAGCTGAATGCAGTCACAGTCTCTTGCTTTAGTCCATATATTAAGCACTGGAAAGGACAAATGTTTTACACTGGCCCCATCTGTGCCCCGTCCACCAGAGACAGGCAACCCTACATGGAGAGGGCAGAGCTGGTGGTTGGTGACGTAATGTTTTTCGGGGGCGCCAGTTCGAGCAGGGCGCGCACAGTTCCCGCAACCTGCTCCAAACCTTTCTCCTCCAGGATGTGGAGCGGGAGACAGAGCTGACTCTGGGGTTCAGCATGAATGAAGAGAGAGGGGGGGATGGGGGGGTTGGAAACAAAATAAAAGGGAAAAAAGGGGTTTGTCAATGGATAACGAAATAATGAAAAAATTAATGATAAACAATGGTATAATAAAAAAAATGAAGCATGTCTAACATAAGAATAAAACTGAAAAATGAATAAAGTTTAGTCTGGATTGAGAGATAAATGGGGGAGAAAACAGCCATGAATGTGCGGAAAAACCAAATGAG
Source organism: Clarias gariepinus (assembly GCF_024256425.1). Classification (NCBI taxonomy): domain Eukaryota; kingdom Metazoa; phylum Chordata; class Actinopteri; order Siluriformes; family Clariidae; genus Clarias; species Clarias gariepinus. The sequence continues at coordinate 38,693,422 of NC_071106.1, forward strand.
GAAAAGCAGACTAGAAGAGTGGAAGAAGAAAGAACACTCAGTGTTTTTAACCTAAAATCTCTCCACTAGATCACGGTGTGTGTGTGTTTGTTTTACATCATAAATAAAATTTCCACACGTTTACTCTGAACACAGCTAGATCGGAAGGCTTAGTGTGGATGTTAAACTCCATCAATAAATTTAGACAGAAACAATGTTTTTTTCGGAGAATCAAGATGAACTGACACTGAAACATGGTGGAAGGGCGGGGCTTCGAGAGGGGCACTTACTAACAAAGAGTACAAAACATCTATGACTTTGAAAATTTCTAGATGCATGTGTTGATTATTTTATCTAAGGTTTTATTTAGTGCTTTTGGCATACTCTAGTTGTTGTTAGTCTTTCGGCTGTTCCCGGTAAGGGGTCGCCACAGCGGACCATCCGGTCCGCACATACAAGCTTGCCATGGGTTTTACACAGGATGTCCTTCCTGACGCAACCCTCCCATTTTATCTGGGCTTGGGACCGGCACTGCATCCAGTGGCTTGCGTACCTGAGTAGTAATACTAAAATGCAGAGCATTTTAAACAAACAAACAAACTTACTTTTAAAGGTTTGTACAAATAGCAGAGTCAGATAGGCAAGTTTAACACCTGAATGTTTAGCATTTCTTTACACTTCCCCAAATACTCCTAAACTCTACAGGAGAATGCAAAAGTTTATAGATTTACTTAGACGTTCTCTCACGTTTAAGTCTCCTTCTGTTTCATTCAAGTTAATTGCTGCAAGTTTGAATTTGTGCTTTAAAATGTAGCCACTTTAAATGTTGATGCTTGATGAAGTTTAAGAGTGACCAGGTTGGAGTGACAGAAGAAGTGGAGAGAGATTAGGATGAATAACACTGGAGTAACAAAGCAGCAAAGGAGCCAGAAACCTTTGAAGGACGAGGATTCAATTTTATTGTAAAAAATTTGGAAGAGTGATAAACTTAAATGATTATCAGAACATTAGGCAACAGTGTGAAGAACCCCACACACACACAAATACTGACTTAAGTTGTTTAAACCAGTGGTTCCCAAACATAGCTCCCTTTAAGTGATCTTTTAAGTCAAATTTCCTTTTACTGCATTAAAATACTTAAGGAACGCGATTAGCTTTATACACTAGAGATTGACGGTGGTACCCAGGCTGAGAGGTTTAGTCCAGACCCCTCATCCCAACATCCTATTTCCAGTGGGTCCTGGGTCTGCTCTGGAGTCTCAGAGCACTGGAACATGCAAACAAAGTAAAGACTTGTAAAGATCCCTGACTACCTCAAGGAACAGCAGAAACAAGTTGTTCCCAGATTGTCGAACGTCTCCAAATATCAGAGAGTAAGCCCTGCATCTCTGCACAGGAACCTCATTTGCACAACCTGTACTCAAGACCCTATAGCCATGTAGCCTGACTGAGCAACAGACCATTAATGGAATTTTCCTCGTAATCAATAAAATGTCTGTCTATCTATTTCAGCCACAAACTGAGCTCTTGCGTTAACACCACAGACCAGTACAGCAACCTTAATCCTGCAATAGTTAGAAGTTATACTTCTGTGAAACTCAGGAACAGGGTACTCTACGCTCACAGTAGGGGCCACCTTTGATCAACAGATCTAAGAGGGGAAATTTGACAAGTGGGAGCACGGTGGCCTCACACTTCCAAGGTTAGAGTTTGATTTGCATGTTCTCCCTGCTTGATGGGTTTCCTCTGGGTACTCGGGTTTCCTCAAAGAGTCCAAACACATGGCCCACAAAAGTTTCCAAATCAATGCCCAACAAAAGTGGATTAGGGTTACAGCCTGATGACTGGGTCACTTACATAACCAGGTCAGGCTTGACCAGAAATCTTCCCATCTTGTTGGTTCACAACCTGCAAAATAAAATGGTTGGAGCTAGTCCTTGGGGTGGTGTTCACTGGTGTCAAATTACCAGGCCACGTATGTAAATTGCTCAACCTCAACCTGAAATAGCAATGTGGTGGCCACAATGCCTGCAAGATTTAGGGTGGACCTGAGCCAGGTGGTGGTGAGCGGGATACTTTTGTAACCTATCGGAAGTGTCACTGAGCCATCATGTAAGCTCTGTGACCTACAAGACTAAGAGTTGAGCCAGTATAAGGGGTGGTCTAAACAGACAAGTGTCTTTTAAACTTAGCTGAGCTCAGCCTGTAATGGCAACATGAAGCCACAGGGTCAACCACCTGCGAGATGAATAATGTGGTGTGCACAGGCAAGTGTCTGGTGACTGGACAGTAGAGCTCAGCCCAAAATGGTAATCTAAAGCCATATTGTGGGCTCATCACGAGCAAGATTACAAGTGAAGCTAGACCAAAAAATGGTGTTCACGGATAAACATCAAGTGACTGGATCACTCTTGTGACCAGGTCAAGCTCGCATGCAATAGCAACATGGAGCCATCATGCGGGGTCAACAACCTGCAAGAGCATAGTATGGTAGTAAGGCCAAAACTTGTGACTGGGCGGTCAAGTGAAGCCTGTAATGGCAAAGGGGAAAACACTGGTTTAAACTATAGTACCCCATCATCATATGATCTTAGATCATCTCCCATACAAAAACACTTATTTATTTCGGTAAGCTATGTTCTAGCTATCTAATTAACTTACAAAGTTACAGATTATCTATTTCAACAATCCTTTTTATTAACAAAAGGCCTCATTTTCTCAACCCTGAGACCCAGAATACATTATTGCAGATTAAAAACAATCACTACTGTATACTGGCAAATGTGCACCACTAAAAGCAGCCAATAAGAAGCTCAGGAATAACAGCAGCATTTCTCAGCCAAGATTTCAGCAAATCCACTCTTTGGAAGGAGATTGTAAAAATGTTTAGATGTGAACAGGGGCACTTAGTTTTAAAAATACATGGCTACTTCCTTTAGGTACTGAGAGGTTTACAAACAAGTCTGAGTCTACAAACAAGAACCGTTTTCCCCGCCCACACCATCAACCACTAGAAACTAACACAACTTATTTTTTTAAAAGATGATTACATTAATAAATTAAACATAAATTTGAACTTGTATTCTAGGTTTACACTAGAAAGTAACAAGTTGCTTGTAATTTGCTCTTTGTGGGCGTAGCCTGCACAGCCTTTTTTAAATTTCTTCTGGGAAATACTAGAAGCTATGTAAAGCTTCTAAAGCTAACTAGGGGAAAAAAAAAATTAATCAGTGTTAAAATTGGTGGGTTTATTTCTATGGATTTGTTCTCAGATTAATTTTCGGCTTGAAGGCCGAACTATCTCTGCTTTACTCACACCGAGACCAAATGAGAACTAAATGCACATAACTAACATTCCAAATGGGCGATGTTGCTACCAAACTGGACAGATACCTGATTTGTGTTTTAGTGTTAATGTTGGTTATTAGTAAAGAAAAAATTTGAATCTTGTTTAAAGACATGAACAAACTAATGTTAAAAAATATTCTTGGTTGAGAACTCAGACAATAATGTAACCATTAGCTTGTGCTGTTTATCATTCTAGTCAGTTATCTACTAAACTGTTGTGCTATTCAAACTGATCATGTGGGCCATGATCATTAGATAATTACATGAGAGGTCATACCCTGAATTTAAAGGTAGGGACTTTATGGCCTTCGCAGGAACAAGCTGATGATTGTCTTGTTTATTAGTGCAGATATTAAACATTTTGTTTCAGTGCAGAAGACACACACTGTATGTGTATGAGCGCTGATTAGAAACATGGCACCAGGTGGCAGTAGAGAGCACACAATATAGACATGAAGGACAGGTAAAAGAGCGCAAAGCCAGCCAGATGTGCTGGAGGAGATGGACGCATAGGGGGCGCTAGTGAGAGCAAAGCTTCAATCAGCCTGTATAAACAGAGAGCTTTGCCCTCCAACACCTCACCAACTGAACACAGACGTCCCTTCAGTGCAGTTATGTATAGGGGGAGGAGTTATGGAAACATGCAGGGGGAGTAGTTATGAAAAAAATAATAAAGCATGAGAAAATAAAGCATTGAAAATGAAAAAAAGGTAAAAAATGTTATAGGAGATGAAAAGGGAGAGAAAAAGAGAGCGTTAATATTTGAGCTACATTAGCGCTGGAGCATTAAAGCATGATAAGATTAACGAGGTTTATTAGAAGAGCAATTACAAAAAAGAAAGAACAAGATTTTACAAACGTGAGAAGAGAAAAGAATTAAGCTTCTAAGAAAGTAGATCTACAGTAAAACACTACCCAATTCATTTAAAATCAGCAAAACTTTGGTTCCGGAAGTACATTTCTCATTTATCATCTTTATTATCCACATATAATATGAAATGTTGAGTAGAAAAAATAAACTAAATTAAGATGAATAAAAATACTAAGCACAATATAAAAAGCTACGAGATAAATCCTTTAGCAGAATAAAAAGAAATTCTTAAAGAAGAACCAGCTACAAAAATAAGAAAATCATGACTTTAAGCCTCTGAAGTGAAATAGAACTAGCTAATTCTAGGTTAATTAATGAATCTGTATAAAATTTTCTTCATATGAAATTCTGTATGAAGTCAAAAAACTTTAGCAAACTTTACCACCTAAATTTCTGAAAGATTAATGAGATACAAATTGAACTGTGACCTTCAAATACACGAATAAATGAGAAGACTAGCTGGCTAGCTTTGTTAACTTGATTAACAGATTTGTAAGCCGCACAGGTTCAGGATCAATAATTCGCCCCTTCAAATACACTGCTCAGTTTCTTTTTATCCTCTGGAACCTCAGTGTTCTGATGTTGTTTACAGAACCATTATTTTATTATTATGTATTTTTTTAAACTTACCTGAGGAACACCGATTTTACGACACGCCTCCAAGAAGTTCTCAACGTTCCGTCGACATTTAGCCATAGTCAGCTTGGGCTGAAAAGAAAAAAATACTGTTAAACATCCACAGACAAAAAATGGAGGAAAAGAAAGAAAAAAAAACATACAGCATTACTGACCACTGCAGGTGACGGCACGTGGATGCTGGGGACCGAGCGAGGCCGCACATGATTGGCGAGATGGCACAGCACCACCCCATCTGTTAGCGCCGCCCCCAGGTCATTAGGCAACGAAACTTTTAGCCGAGACTCAATGTTCTGTGGTTGGAAGAAATTACAAATTAAGCTTTTAAGCAAACTACTCTAGTGTAAATATTTTTTCTCTTATTAATTAATTAGAAATATAGATGGGAAAACCCTGAGAAGGTTCTGAACATGGGTGTTTCCTGTCTCTTCGTTCTGATTGGTTAGGAGAATGCATTTCCTTAAAGGGGCATTCGAGGGCGGTTCATTTATAGCTACAGAAGATTAACACAAACATTTTAAAAAAGGAGTATATGTGACCTTTAAAATTCCAAGTGACTGGAGCAGCCAAACTAACTTTACAGCATCAGCAGTAACACATGTCAACTTTAGATCAACACATGCACATCACTTGATAAACCTATACGGCTAATTCACCAACTCTAAACAGGGAAATATAAATCTCTCGTCAAAGTCTGCTTACCAGCTTGTGACTAACAAAAAACATGGAGGCACCTCTGCAAATCGAACGCACAGAGATAACGGTGTACTTCAACACTGTATTCGTATCAGGTTATACATGTTAGCTAGCTCGCTTTGCTACAAAGCTGAAAATTAAACGTACAAAGGTGTAAATAATACAGCTGGTTAATAAAATCTGTTTTATGTGACTGGTCATTCTATGCAACTGGTAACTGAATGATGGCCTTAAATACCAGCAGGTCCACAACACGAGAGGAAGTGATTGTTTAACTTTGTGTGGAAGTGATGCTGTTTGTGAACAAAAGAGCAGCTATAAAGAGAAGATGAATAAAATACAGATGTTAAAAAAAAAAAATAAGCAGGAAGTTTGAGAGAGCGTGTGTATGGTGTGCGTGAAGATAATAAAGGTTGTGTTTATGCTATAAATTGACATATGCTTTTCTGGTTAGAAGCTGATGGAGAACCTTTCTGAGCTGTTCCACCAGTTCAGCTTCTTCTCCTGTGAGTGCTGGAGCTGGTGATGGTGTTGGAGTCACGTCATCCTGCTCCGACCTCCCAGCTCTCGACTCTCCTACACACACGCACACACACGCACACACAAACACACACAGTAACCAGTCATCTTACCATGTCATTTATTTTTCCTGTAAAAAAAGGAAATCACATTACATACAAAATACCCTATCAGTTTCTTATAAACTCTCGAAAAAATTGTCAAATAAAAAAAAGGCCAATAAAATATATTTTTAATAAATCAAAAAAATTATTTATTCTTAAGTTAGTCTGATAAATGTCATTTGTTTGTATGTAATCATCAATATCCTTTTTTATAAAGTAGATGTTTAGTTTTTATATACACATTTTTTTCATTATTATTTATATTTTTGAAATATATGTTTTTTACATACATCTTACTTAATAAAATCATTCCTGAACTTATTTCTTTATTCTTTCTTGCATACTTTTAAATCCTTTTATTTATTTATTTATTTATTTATTTATTTAAAAATATACTTAACAAATGGAGGGGAAAAAGCAAAAGATATGAAAGTTATATAATAAAAAATAATAGTTAATAAACAACTTTTTAGTGATTGGAAAAAAGGGGGGAAAGAGGAAAATAGTAAGATTGATTTTTTTATTTTTACAAACAGCCACACAAATTGTTTAAAAACTTTAGTGTCATTCCTTTTTTTTTCTTATAAATATTTATATTTTTAAGATTTTATGTACTGAAAGCAACTGCTCTGATGATAAAATTTGGAAACAGACAAAAAAATACAATTTAAAGTTAAATAGTTTTTATAAACAGATGAATATCTTCCTGTATCCTCCCACTGCTGGACTGCAGAAGCGTCAGTGAGCAGGTGCAGGCTTTACCTCGTTTCTTCTCCTCCCTCTGACTGAGGCGGTACAGGAAACTCTCTGGACGCGACGTGGCTCCGCGGCAGGAGGTCGGGACAGCAAGAGCTGTTTGAGACACGGAGTAAGCAGTCAGAGAGATGTATTGATCGGGGTTATTCAAAAAGATAAAACAGAGACTGTTTTAAAACTCTTACCGTTCGAGGACAGCGAGGCGTGATCTTCCCCCTGCTGTGATATTCATTGATTTTTTTTATGGGCGAGAAAAAGTTAAGATCAATTTGAATTTCACGGTAAATGATCAACACATTATTTTTCACTTTTAATCCCATTTCAGTGTTGCAAAAATATTTAGAAACAGCCTGGACAGACATCTAGGCAAGAAAACTACAGAGGAAATCAAAGGAGAGAAAAGAAAAAAGTGTTTATATGCGTGCACACACATGTGTGTATAGGTGAAGGAATCAGATTTTTTCACCTGCTTCTGAGGACTTGGCCTTTTCTTTATAGTGTTGGTGTTTGTGTCTATTTCAAATGCCATTACGGGCTCAGATTCACTCTGACACAAACATAAATATAGACAGAGAGAGAGAGAGAAAGAGAGAAAGAGAGGAACAGCACAGCAGGAAGGAAATCTTTAATGCAGGAAGCAGGGGGGGAATAAAATGATGCAACAGGAGTAGGTACAGTAAGCATGTTAGCATGCAGGGGGGTGTGGACGGGGGGATATGATCTGAATGATGTGCATGGAAATAAAATGCAGAATGCAGTTTAGTGTGAAATGTTGTGAGTAACGCTGCACAAAGAAGACGGGAAGTAAATAAAAGGAAGTTAAGTTTAAATGAAAATGTTGAAAAACTTAGTGACTTCTTTAGGCAAAGTCTATTATAATATTTCTTCATACTAGCAATACTAATAACATAGTTAAATAAACACATCCCTAGGTTATTAATTATGTTTATGCTTCTCTGGGTTAAAACATACATAAGTGTAATGCGATAGACTTGTTCTCCAAAAAATTATTGCTGTTGACTTTAATTAAAATAAAGTCAGCATTAGCTAGATACCCGAATTAGCCTGGATAAAACGAGCTTTCTATAAAAAGATTTTTTTTAAAAACTTTGAAAAAATGCTTATATGGAAGCGCTGCTAAACAGGGAGGCTTCAGACTGTGTATTTGGGTTTTCGGTTACGTCAAGTAGAACAAAAGTTACCATTACTTTTATAAAGGGTAAATTTTGCAGCTACCGAAATATGCGAATGACGTTGCAAAAATGTCCAACTCTAAAAATGATCATATATATATATATATATATGTCATAGAAAAAACTAAAAACAACAATAAGAACATGTGATCATGTGTATCTGTTTAATTACACATGTTTAATTCAAAACCTGTTCCAAACGGTTACACCAAACAGCTCGTTATTAAATTGACAGTAGCGGAAGACCTATTAGATTTACCCAGCATGCATTCACCGCTAGCAAGGAATGTATTTTTTTTTAATGCTCTAGTTCCTCTTCTTTCACAGTGTCCTTTGATCTTTGCTTTGATGTTTGTTTCATGTTGTAACCAATTATGCAAAATATACCTCATACAGAATCAACTGACAGAGGATCGGTTTCATAAGTAAACAGTTAAAAAAAAAAAAAAATTATATTATATATATATATATATATATATATATATATTTTAAAACAATCTATCAAATGCTTTTGTGAAAATTAAAATCATCCTTATTTTGATTTTATTCTAATGAGGTATGAGACGGAAACGTACACTAGATCAAGTTATGCGCGAAAATAATAAACTGTATAAACATGAATAGTGTGTTAATTACATCACTAGAAAGACGTGCATGTTCGGAGGACGTACTCCCTGCAACGATCCATCCCTAGTTAGAGTTCAGAAAATGAATACAACGGGAATAAGGAAGTCAATTCTGAACAGCACTTACCACCAAGAGGGCGGAGTCATCCGTATGTGTGGAACGTCTGGAAGGGTACAGGCTCTGTAAGTCGAGAGGGTGGAGAAATGTGTTATTTAGGGGAAAAAGTTTAAAAAGAAGGCAAAAATGCGGATTTAAACACAAAGCCATCTCACCTCGCTGTCTGTAGGACTGACCTTAGGCGGACTCTGAGCTGACTTCTGCTGGAAAAAGTAAAAAATAAAAAAATAATCTTGTTAATCATGCTGGAGATGAACAAACAAAGGCTTAATTTTTTTAAGACCAGATTAACTACTGTGAAATGTTACATATCCTTACAACAACTAGATGAAACTCAGATTTTTATTAATTACTGCTCCATTAGGACATAAGTAATAGCGCTCTGTTAAAGGAGGAAGTGTAAGTGTGTGCCATTTTCAGCTCTCGGTAGTCATGGAGTTTTGTAATGAGTAAATTCTGTATGTAAACTACAATATATATTATACAGCAGTCAGTCCTATAGCTTTATAGAGGTTTAACTATATGTATGAGTGGGCGTGTCCCAGGTGTTGTCCAGTGGTTAATGACACTAACTGTGTGTCTCAGCGTGGGTGAGAGTAGGTCTGTACGGTCTGCAGTACTGAGGAGAGAGCAGCTGTCTTGACAAAACCCACATTCACACCCAGTCACAGAAGCACTTTCAGCAACAACACACATCTGATAACGTTATGGCGTCTTAAACAACACGCCGTCTCTGCACTAATCCCTTCTGAATCGCCTCTGAACCGGTCGTGTTGAATTCCAAAATCTCTCTCTTATCCCCATCAAGGGCACTACTTGTTGTGTGGAACAATGCATTGTACACTCTACACTACAGAGTGCACTAGCTTTTCTTTGAATGCTACATAGGGTTCGACCTGGGAACCAGGAAGTTAATGGAGCTGATATTCTAAAGCTAAAAAAGTGGTAACATAAAGTTAAGTAAAGTAACTCAAATTCTTAAGACGTCTAGATAACACTTATTGAGGGCGGAGCAAGACTCAAGAACCTACACAGCTCTCGACCAGTCCTATATGCAAGTGTAACTGAATGAAATCAACACAGTAACCATCAACTCTGGGTATTGTTAATTATGAACACGGTGACGTACAAACACGAATATTGTTGCCATGGTAACTAAAATAGCTCTAGGTTTGGCTGCGATGAGGAAAACTGAGATCAAGTGGTCAGACTGTGACGACTGTGAGGTTATTTACAAGCAGTTAGCAAAGTATCTAGCAATGTTCGCTAATGATGATCATAATAATGTGGCATTGGAGAGAAGAGATGACTGTTTCTAATTTGCATACTGTATTAATTTGCATAGTTACAGATCTTGGCTTTGTTAATAAGTTGAAACCCGTGTAGAGATGTTCCTGGGCCTTTTTATTTCCTTTTTTTGTATAACATACATATTAAAGTACATATTAAAGTTCTAATGTACTTAGATTTGTATTACCTTGACGTAACTCCTCACAGGGTCTCTCTGTACTCCTCGCGTCCTCTGCCTCTCCTCTTCGTACCTCTGAGCTGCGAGCTGAGCCTCCCGCCGCATGCGCTCCACACCGCCGCCAGAACCTGGCCGCTAACGCCCCCATACACACAATAACAGTATAAATAGGATGTTTTTTTAAATAGATTTTATTCAATAATAATAAGTTTATGAATTTACCTGACTGTGAGACGGAGATGACAATGTCCCGACTGTATCTGATATGCTGCAAAAAAAAAAAAAAAAAAAAAAAAAAAAAGTTTGCAATTCAGTGATTTCTCATAAACTTTGTCACAGTTACTATACTGTTCATGTCTGTTATGGCAACAAGCAGAATGTTAGGCTGTGAGAACACAATAAAAAAAAATAAAAAAAAAAAGAGTATAATTTCAATGAAACATTAATATGCGTGTGTGCGTACCGGTTGTGTAAAGAGCCGTAGCGTCTCGAATCATCATTTCTTGCATCTCTGGGGGAACCTGCCTTCACCGGTGAGCCCTGAAAACAATATCATATTTATTAAAAAAATAAAAAAAATTCATTAGGTAAGTAATATAAAGAAAGTTAAACACGTCTTTTATTTTGCTTATACATATACTTATTTACTTTTACAATCGATATGAAGTCTTATTGGTGTAAATACTGTATCCTGGGGTACGATAACTTTTGCACCCACAAGTCCCACTCACACTTTTGCTTCTAATGCAAAATTCAGTGCAACGCACACAAACACACTCACACACACCTCTCGGATAATTCGTTTCTCCATGTAGGCCATAAACTGAGAGCTGAGACTGACTGGCTCGCGTCCTCGACTCCGCCCATCCTCCTCCTCTTCCTCTCCTGTACAGCTGTCAATAAAGTCGATCTGGTCGAGCTCCGCCTCCACTGGAGGAAAATGTACATATAACTTAGCAATACGAAGCAGAAATAGCCAAGATTTTTATTATTAAAAAAAGTTTAAATAAAACATCTTACATATTCCGTTGGCTAAGAGCGACCCCGTCTTGTGCTCGTCACGCTCTCGTCGCTGCCTTTGGTCTCGGGTCAACTCCGCTACTCTTAACGACAGGTCCGACAGCTCGTCCGAGGGCTGAGAAAAGAGACAAGAAGGCAAAACTATGTTGTTCATGGTTTTTATGAATAGTTTTTTCTTATCCCATTGTTTAGAATTTAGATGAAAAAAACATTTACTGCAAACTTTTCAGACACCACAGACATAAAAAATTCAATATACTATAAATAACTAACCAAATTACGTAAGTAAAGAAATAAAAAGTACTGCTCAAAAAACACTTTACACCCATACACACACAATGAAACTAGCATTCCCTTAATGTTTTTTTATCACGATATAAATAAACAAACTTTTTTTATAAATTAAAATAAAGCCATTGTTGGTTATTTACTTATGAGACCTATACATTAATTCATAGCATAATATACATGAATTAAATGATTTTCACCTCATTAAAGCTCTTAGGTTTACAGTTTTGTAGTTGAAATTATTTCTTTCTCCCACAGAAACAGGCAACAAAATAAAAATTAATAAATAAGTAAAAATTACAACAATTTATCTGATAACATGCTGTACACTATACTTTTTAATAAAAAATAAACTGAAATTAATTAGCTCTGATATCTTTTACAAAATGAAAAAAAAGTTTAGAATTTCAGCAAAATATAACCTGTTCTACCTGTGCAAAATATTTTAATAACTCGCATTAAACAATAATTAAATAAATAAGGGGGCGCTTGGACCCCTTCACCAAATTGCTTGTATTGTTACATTTATATTTATTATCATTATAACTATTACTACTATTGTTTAATTAAAATGATAAAGTGACTCACTTCATTGCCTGACCAGCGCTTGTCTCCACTGTCCACGCTGTTAAACCCTGAGTCCAGAGCTCCATACGGCCGGCCAGGATAAAGTTCATCCACACTAACAGACAGACACACCCACACATACATGAGTCAGATACACCTGGATGGATTACACAAGTCAAATTCTAGCCATAAGACAGATTTTGTTATTGTGGTCCTGAAGCTCATGATGCACATCATTAAAGAAAAGAATTTCGCTTCTCAGGTGTGTCGTGATATTTCTGTTTATTATGTGTTACCTCTTTTTTTTTTATACAGCAGACATCAGTAGGAGAGGTAGCAGCATACAGAGCATGGAGTTTGAGAGTTTTTAAAAAGCTACGCTAATCAGAAAGAAGCTTTATCAATTAAATTCTGACTTGTGCTATTGATGGTTTAACTGTTTTGTCTCGTATCTTCCGCTCCACACTCCAGTCCAGCAGGAGGCAGTAATGTACCTCGCACTTGCAATATCAAAAGAACATAAAGACGAGCTAATCTTGCAAAAGAATGTATTTTCCAAGCAGGAGGAAACAGTTTGGATTTTCTGTGAAACCTGCAAATTCTGAATCAATAACTGACTTCATTGAATTGAATCGACTGAAATTATCAATTTAATTACAAATTTGATTTAATCACATAACTCTAGCAATTACTTGACATGCGTTCTCGCTTCTAACTAACAATGATAAAATGATAAATATTAAAATATGTTAATTAATAAAAACATGGGAAATTATACCTTATACTATAGACCTTATTTTAACCCTTTACATTGACTGATATTGCTATGTCATTTTGTTTGGGTCTACATCGTTTCGTTGAGGCTCTATCATATCACATCGTATCGTCTTGCGCCTATCAGATTCCTCACTGCTCTGCGCCTTCACCGTAATGCTACATTTTTTCCCTCTTCACATCTCCTCCACCATCAGTGGCGGAATCTCGCACCTCTGCATGCCGGGACACAGTCTGTTACATAACACTCAGCTAGCACTTCTAGATTTATGACCCCCCCCCCCCCCACATCCCCCATGCTATCACCACACATGCACCACGAATTCCTGCAGTGTTTTCACAGAATCAGACAGACAACCCCTCACATCAGACACTCGGTGTAATCGTCTTACTTCGGTGTGGATGTGTCAATGTGTGAAATAAATCTCACCAGGAACCGTAGACCGGCAGTCTCCTGTCGTAATCCGAGAGATCTGGAGGAATTTTACACGCTTCTATGTTCAAATACTTAAATATGTGGATCTTTCCTTTGATGCAGATCTACACACAGAGAAAGAGAGAAAGAGAAAAAGAGAAAGGGGAAAAAATAGGAACTTATTTACTTTTATAAATACTTAAAGTACCTACTTAAACACTTGCATACTCATTTATATATGAAGGGTGCTAAAGTCAAACCTGGACTTGTGACTGGTGAAAAAGCGATTGACATTTACAGAAGACTTCAAGCAAATTACGGTGGTGAGACTCGCAGTAAAACAATTAAACGATGCAAATGTTTTAAAAAAGGCCGGACGCCTGTGCTTGATAATCCAGGCCGAGGTGGCTCAGTCATTCCCGTGAACATTCAGCGAGTGGAACTCCTGATCCTTAAAAACCAAAGGATACCTTGTGGAAGAGACACATCTGTACCGGAACTGTACACACAGTCATTCACCAGCACCACTTGCACATTACAGGAACTCGGCTGGGAGTTATTGCCACGTCCCCGTACAGTCCTGACCTCGCTCTAAGACATTTCTACGTTTCAGACGTGAAGCTCAGTACTCACTCGCTCAGTGCATTAGTGTAGGATTATATAAAGAAATCTGCACAATGAAAAGTCTCAGTTTGACTTGAACACACCTCGTACTTATCAATACGTAAATGTTAATAGATGCATTTACAATTCTACATATACAATTTGTTATTTACAACCTTTTCTCTACTTAAATGTTTTTACTTAGCCACTTGTATGAATATTTACCTACTAAAATTTCTCATTTAGATACTTGATCATACACTTATTTACTCACACACATCCATGTTTTTCTATTTACTAACCTAGTTACTCATTTAAAAGCTTGCCTGAATGACTATTTAAACTTTCAGTCACTAGCCTATGTGACATCACATGCCGTCATCTCCAACTAACTAAATACACATAAGCTACAAAACATTACCATGTACTCACGAGACACTAGCCATGTGGTTTCAGCTCTAACACCAATCATGGAACCATGGAATCAATCATGTGAAAGTGTTTACAATTTACCCCCACACAACCTACGATACCTCACACATTGCTACGAATTGCCCTGAATGGTTATGATTCAACTCCAGACGGTGCAGAACTTCATCTCTCAGGATTACTAGCAATAAATAACAGCTTAGCATACCACCTAGGGCTGGATCTCAACTTGCTTTGTCCTCCCTATTCAAGTGCACTACTGTACAGTGTTGGTGGAAATAAAGCGCTGTATCTCCGTACTTAGTGCACTACATGTCAATTTGAAAGGCGGGTTAGCTAGCTAGCATGGAAACGCCATCCAATGTAGTAGCCTCCCAGCAGAACTGTGGCAATTCCTAAGTAGAAATTCTGACAGTTCAGAAATGTTTGTAGGTAAATAGTAGCAGACCGTGGCATACTTGGCATATTTTCTTACCTCTGTCACTCAAACAAGGAAACATGAATCATGACGAAGCCCAGAACAAACACCACAATCACTCAGCAACTATGTGTTCAAATTAGTCGAGTGTGCTTGAAATTTTTTGCATGTTTTTTAACGCTATGATTTCTACTGAAATGCAGCAAGGTGCAAAAAAGTACCTGATGGTCAGCCTGAGATTTCCTACCATCTCAAAATCATACCTGTTCACGATCAAATTCAGGAAGGTGGAAAACCCGTAACTTCCTCACACATTTACATAACTATTTACATAGACGCTTACGTACTTTATCTCTTTTCTTTAAAAAAATGAATAAATAAATAAAAAGAATTGTTGTACCTACATGCTAACTTGTATACACAAATTTTATTACGTAGTTGCTTATATCCCCATATGCTTATTATACTTTACACACATCCTTCCTTACTGGAACTACTAAAAGATACTGTACGCACTTACATATTTATCTACTATACTTGTTTTTTCTAGACTTATTATTCTACATACATACTTAAACACTTGAACTGTATATATTTATGTACTCATTCGCATGCTTATCAAAACCTCATCAAATTTTTACCTGTTTCTGATTTCATTATTGGACATTCAACTAAACCGGGAAGTTAATGTATATAAATTTTTTTGTGTGCGTGACAAAGACCTGTGCAGGTGGGCTCTGGAGGGGGTTGTTGTCCAGCACGATGCTCTGCAGGTGGCGGAGGTTGCGGTAACACACTGGGATGGACGTCACCTTATTACAGGAGAAATCCAAACGCACCAGAGGAAGCTCCGCCAGTTCTACATCGAGAAACATTAATGTCACATTTAGACACCTTCATTTTATTCAAGTTATAGAGATATAGACACTAGTCCTGACGTGTCTGAAGATACAAAACATCAAATAAGAATGAATCGGAAACAAAGATGGACAACAAAACAAAAAATATATATTTGTTAACATTTACGGCAGATGGTCAGAAAACTAAGCAGCGACTTTTAATAATAACCATGTAAATATTTATAAAGTTTACAATCACACACAGCTTTATTGTAGTATCATCATAAGAGAACAAATATTAATAATGACTACTGTCCTAGTTTTTAAAATGTAAGATTATTGAATAATTATTTTTTAATCTAAGATCAAGGTGAAGCTAATAAACACATAGCTAACAATAAATATATTTATAAACTAACATCAATTTAACCATCTAAAATAATGATACACATGTTAATTTAATACAATGTTTATTTACAGACTTGTTTATAAATTTGCCTAAATTATAAATTAACCTCTCATCAAATTATTCTATAAATGTTAAGTTTTTAATGTACCATATTTAAGGGAAATTAATGATAAGTAAATTAAACATAGAAACTTTTGTTAGATTCTAAAAATATTAGAAATAATAATCCTGGAAAAAGTTTAATAATTAGATAAAGTTAATTAAATGAAATATCCAACCAAATAACTATGTTTTATTTAAGATTATAAAAGTTCTAAAGTGTCAATTTTTTTCTACCACAATTCTTAAAAACTATCTAAAAAGTATTGGCACTCAAATTTTGTAACTCAAATTCCTCCCTGATTACTTTATAAAGGGTGCCAATAATTCTGGAGCTGTCTCCAAGTGTGTGCGTGTGTGCATGTGTCACGTGCGCTCTAACCAGAAGGCAGGCGAACCAGGTGGTTTCGGCGGATGTTCAGGTCTCTCAGAGATTCGAGTTGGCCGACCTGGGCAGGTAACGTCTGAATCTCATTACAGCTCACGTCCTGGAGAAAGAAACACACAGTGTGCGTGAGTGTGTGTGTGTGTGTGTGTGTGTGTGTGTGTGAGAGAGAGAGTATGTGTGAGTGTGGATGGAGGGAAAACGAAGTAGGAATAAAACCACAGACAGAAAGAACAGAGGAAAAACTACGCAATCGTTCCCAGCTGGTGGAAAAAAATGCATCCTGTCTCGGGAAGCAGCGCAAACACTAAAACTGAAATCATTTGGAAAAAAATATATAGTTTTAATATTATAATAAATAATAATGATAATGATAATAAATAAAAATAAATAATTAGTATGATAACGTAATAGAAATAAGTAAAATATATTAATGAATATGGTTTTAATTATAGCAATTTACGTAGAAAAAAACATTAATTATTGAATATTTTATTGTCTTTTAAAATACTTGTGTTACAGTAATCTTCTGTTAATATTACAACTTGGGCATTAAATTATTAGTTAATTAAGCGCATGCACGTCTACGCGGTACACGTGAGTTAGAGTAAGTGGTACGCAGGGTCTAGCGGTGCGTGGGTGTGGTTTTAGAGGTCACATGACCACCCACCAGTTCGGTGAGCTGTCGGAGTTGGCCGAGCTCTTCGGGCAGAGACACCAGCTTGTTGTTGCAGGCGATCAACACCTTGAGTGGCAGACTGCACAGGTAGGCGGGGAGAGTGGACACCTGGTTACGACTGTGAACACAAACACACACACAAACACACAGGGGTGAGAACCTTTCCTTTATAGACACGCCCTCACGTGTCACACATGATGTTATTTTTGTGTGTGTGTGTGTGTTACCTGATGTTCAGGTAGGTGAGGGCCTGCAGGTTGACCAGACTCTCCGGTAGAGAGCGCAGGCAGTTCTGGTACAGGTTTAGATTCTCCAACGACACGAACATACACACCTCCACTGGCAGCTCGGGCAGTCTGTTCCGCGATAGATCTATACACACACACACACACACACACACACACACACACACAAACACCACCACAATTAATTATAAAAATATAAAAGTGGATACTAATTAAAATCATTATTTTTGCGTTCAGTAATTTTTTTTATGTTTTAATCCAATTGACATTTAAGGACAATGATTTTTCACACAACAGTTAAATTTTTACTTTATAAAAGAAATTATATATATAATATTAAGAGTCATGTTTATATATATTATTTAAACTCTATCATCAAAAAACAAACCAAAGGAGGCAGTTCGGCCAGAAAAACAAACAAAAAAAATTAAGACTTAATGAGTTAATTTATTTCTTTTACAAATAGCTAATGAAGAATTCAGTATGTTTTTACTCATTTACTTAACTGCCAATTAATATCGAAAAAATTTTATGTTTATTTTAGAGCTGTTTGAGATTTTAAGAAAGAATTACCAACATTTTAAAATGCAAACTCACTCTATAATTTTTATATTTAAATAGACATTTCCCTAGAAAATATTTAAGCCAAACAAACCCTCACACCCCATTTCACACACTAGGATAGTCTCCTGTTTTTGGGGGGAATTAAATAGATCCCAGGATGAGACTCTGCAGCGAGAGACAGCATCAGGGTTGAGTTAGGTGTGCGGTGTGTTTTCCCTTTGTTCAGGAGGGTCCAGGATTTACGAGCCGTCACTGGATATTTCGCCTCTTCTGCGCTAGCTCAGGTGAGCGCTCTGATCACACACATGAGCCGCAGATGTGTTGTATCTACTTCCACACAAAATCTTGGGATAGTCACGCGAACACATACGTTATGTGATATTACTGCACTGCCACGATATCCGGAGCACACAAAGCACAAGAGCGATCATGCCCTGAAAGCTCCGCCCCCTTCATTCATCGCTCACCTGGTGATCTGGCTTAGTCTGACTACGAACTATCAAATCCCACACTTTACAAAACCATAAAT
This sequence comes from Clarias gariepinus, assembly GCF_024256425.1. NCBI lineage: Eukaryota > Metazoa > Chordata > Actinopteri > Siluriformes > Clariidae > Clarias > Clarias gariepinus. The sequence continues at coordinate 38,711,999 of NC_071106.1, forward strand.
GATGGGTTAAATGTGATGTTTTTTCCTCCTCTTCGACACTTTAAGCAGCACACAACCATTAGGATGTCGGCCATTTGGACATTACAAAATAGTTTACTTTGTTTGTGTAGGTTTGCAGTTTCTACTGCAAAAACACCTACAAATCCTACAAGTGCAATAGGCAGTTACTATGACTTTTCTTTTAACATGAATCGTTCAACCATGGGCATGATTTTAAAGAACACTGTACTGTGATATACTATGTACAACCAATTGTGTTGGTATCCGAATACCTACACAATGTTTGTTGGACTTATGAACAAATTGGACTTATGAACGAGCTCTCGGGATAGAACTGGTTTGTATGTAGGGGTCTTGGCTGTACTAGAGACACTGGGGACACTGGATAAACTAGAGACATTGGGTATAACGTAAACTGGAGACTGTGTGTGTACTAGGAATAATTGGTTGACAGGAGACACTGCGTATACTGGACTCAACTGGCGACACTTTATCGTTATCCTGGAGACAAATATAATGGGTGTATGGGAGACACTGAAAATACTAGAGACAGATATACTAGGTGGAAAAATATATACTGGGTACACTAGACTCCACTGGGGACATTGGAGACACGTATACTGTGTATACTGGAGCACTGGATATACCGTAAACACGTATACGGAAGACTTGTACATCGGGTACATGGAGACACTGGGTATACTGGATTTAACGGATTACCCTGGGGATCCAGGTGGGAAACTGGCACATGTACAAGTACATGTGAGACTATGTGCATATTAAGTGCACCAGAGACAGTGGGGACACCGGAAAGCCACATACAGACACTGCAACACCTAAAATGCAGTAAAGTGTATTTTTCTTTATGGCTTTATGACTCATTTGATTCTTTTGTGGATTTGTGGATTTTATGATGGCTTTTCCAGCCAGTGTGGATTTATATTTATAGCAGTGCAGCTGTGTGGAGATCCGGCAGGACAGGAAGTGCAACTCGCTGCGCCATCTAACCCAGCCAGAGGACACAATCAGACTTTCTGTTATCCCAAATCTAATCTTTTACTGTAAGAAACATAACTTCATTCCTAACTCTTGCCTTCTCCTCTGATAAGCTGAGGGGTGTCGTGTCTGCACATGCTCAGTACCGCGATAATCTCCTGACGATCTGGCTTCTGTTCTGTCTGTGTTCTACTCTCCCTCTGATGCCACGGGGTGCGTTTCGCTTTTTTGTTGGACATCGCAAGAAATGCAATCTCTTTGACGTCTCTGACTATGCAACAAAATACCAAACCTAAACACGCTATTCAGAATCAATGAGTTAAGTTGAAGTTGTTTACAGGCTAAAAAGTTCTTTGTGTTCCGAGTCAGGTAACGCGTCAGAGGCAGGGTTTTAAAAACCTGGCAGAAACATTTCAGAATGTACATTTAAATCTACGTATAATAAAACCCCTAGTTATACTGGTTACACTGGAGATGCTGGGGATTCCGAGACTTTGTGTGTAATGGGGTTCCTCGAGATTCTTGGGATGCTGGAGACATGTATTGGAGACGACGTGTGTACTGGGGAGACTGGGTATGCTGGAGAAAATTGAATTGGTAAGTAGAGACTGGGGTCCTGGATACACCAGCAGTCCTGGAGACTATGCGTGTTCTAGAAACTATGTCTTTAGTGGGGATACTGGGTATACTGGAGACACTAGGGCACTGGATACACTGGGCAAACTCAAGACAGTCAGGATACCAGGCATGTGACACTATGTGTGTACTGGAGATACTAGAGACACATTTGAAATCCTGGGGTCCTGGAAACACTGGGTGTACTGGAGACTATGTGAGTTCTGGGGATACTGGGTATACTGAAGACACTCTGTAACTAGAGACACTGGGGTCCCGGGAGAGACACACAGAGTGGAGTTTGTCTAGTTACTCATGATTCTGGTCAAGTGAGATTTTCTTGCATGATTTTCACCTGGCTGAAGGACAGGACCAGGTCCAGTATACCAAGTGTCTCTAAGACATGTGTACTGGATACTATATGTATACTATACTTTAGACACTAGGTAACTAGAAACACTGGAGTCCTGGTTACACTGGGTGTACTGGAGACACGGGATAACAGAGACATGTGCCTTGAAGACTACATGTGTACTGGAGACATACTGGGTATCCTGGACATGATTTTGTCCTTCAACCAGATGAAAATCGTGACCGGAATTACGAGTAGCTAGGAAGCACTTTGGCCGTAGACAAACTCCACCCTGTGTGTCTAACGCTCACATGACTTAACACATAAAGGTACTTAAAGGTACAATAAACATGTACAACGTAAACCCAAGCTGTACAATTAGCCTGAAAGACACATAGAACATGAAGAATTAAATAGCTGTCTTTACCGAAAAATGCCTGTTCGGGAAAAGTTTGGACACGCCTCCAGTCTGGGGCGTAACCAATTTCATTACACAGCTTTAGTTAGTAACTAATGCGGGTCCTTTGTTTAGCACGGCTAAACAATACACTGTAGATCCTGGGGGCGGAGCTTTGTGAACATTCTAATCATGAGACGTGATTTTACGTAACGCACCTGTATGTTTGGAGTTACGCCTGAGATCTGATTATCGATGTGCAGTATCGAGATCAAATCCTCACTGCCTATTGTTAAAACAGCCTGAATGCTGCTTCAACCGTCCCTGGTTTAAACCACACCTGTTTTAAATAATCAGTTACACTCCACAAAGAGAATTGAAATCAACTGCAGAGAATTTGAATGTCATTTGACCTTTTGAGGTAAACTCGCTCTTAACACTTTAAACTCAGGGCTTCAGGGAGCATAAGGGAAAGAGAAAGAGAGAGAGAGATAAAGGGAGGGAAAGAAAGAGAGAGAGTGAAGGAGAAAGAGAGAGAGGGAGGGAGAGAGAGAAAGAGAAAGAGAGAGAGAGAGGGGGAGAAAAGGAGAGGGGGAGCAGAACCTAATGAGACTTTACTCTTCTTTTGTTCACGATAAAAATATCGGCCTTTTATAACGACCTTATAAGAAGTCACGTGTTGTGAAACGAGAGAACGGTGTCACGACTGCTTTTTTTCTTCCATTGTTTAGCAAATGTTTACAGTTTTCCTGAATACGTCATGGCATAAAGCGTTTATATGAAATATGAGCTCAAGATTCAAAAGAGAAAAGTAACAAACAAAAAAACAATGCATTGTTTATGTGTGGAAGAAACGGCGAGGCCAGTACATGCGCGCACAAACACACACACACACACACACACACACGTTCCCTGCGGCAGTCATGTGGTGTACAAGAGGAACCGCATCCCTTTATTCCCTGTTCCTCTTTCCTCTCTGCTTCATTTCCCTCAATGATCCAAAGCGACACTTTTACACCAGGCTAATTTCCTGTTCCTTTATTGTGGTGCATCAGTAAACCTCTATAACACCAGCTCTGACAGGAGCTCAGGTTTATTTATAATCAGTGCGCTCATTCTGATACTGGTTTTTGGTTTCTATAGTAACAGCTCATACGCAGGGACTTAAACTGCGTATCCTGTAAGACTGATGATAAACTCTTTTAAATGTGATGTTTAATAACATGAAACACACCGTCATTAATGTGGAGACGTTCAGGGAAGGGGTCTCAAATGTCGGTGCTTTGTCAGGGGCCTACCCCAAATTCCTAAAGTTTGTAATGTCACCTGACATAAAGCAACTATGAACTGGCAACACATTAGCTATCAAATTATACAACGTTCTGACATACTTAGAAACTTAAGACTATTTGCTTACGGACAAAACATCGCATCGGTGCTAAAAAGTCTCACTTTTAATAAAGACAGGATCATATTACACCATTTTTCATAACACTTCATGTTTCTTATCTCCCGACCCATGCTTCTTTTTTTTTTATATTCATACACATTTATATTTTTATCAGATAAAAAGAAACACATTTGCTAAATACAATTTCATGTCCTTTTATGTTTTTTATGCCCTTTTTAAAATTCAACTCTTTCAATGATCTTAACTGTCATTCAGATGAAACTTGGCCAGTTTGGATTTCACATGAAAAGACCTGAAAAATGTGTATTATTATTTAAGCAAAATTGTTCAGACATTGCAACATGAATTCGACATGGTTACGGATGCTACAGATCTTTTGCTTTTTAAGCTTTTACCAAAACAATTTTTTACAGGTTATATCCTTCTAGAAGCTTACATCATTTTTAGTATAAAAAATATGATTCATTTAGATTTTAAATAATTATTGTTTAAAGTGCGACAGTATAACGCTAAAAAGTTTGGTCATTTTTGGGGCACATATATCATCATCTCTCCAATATGAGCAACTTCAAATTTTGTTAGAAAAATTAGAAAGCAAGATTGGTCACTTCCATGTAGCATAATCTTCAGAATTCAGAGCTAGGGTTAGGGTTTTTACAAAGGTAGAAAGTGACGACTGAAACGTCGTGATCAAACTTACAATTTAGCCATGGCTCAAAGGTTTGAGAAATACATGTTCGATCAGTCCTGTGTCATGACAACAGTAAAGCATCCTGAGACCATTCATGTGCGAGGTCGCTTTTCAACCGAGGGAGTTACTCACAATTTTAGCTAAGAACACAGCCATGAATAAGGAGATGGTACATCCTCAGAGAACAACATCTCCAAACCATTTAAAAACATTTTTTTTTTTTTAAACAATGTCTTTTTTAGCATAACGGAGCATCTTGCCATAAGGTTAAAGTGATAACCAAGTGTCTCGGAGAACAAAATACAGATTTTGGGTCCATGGCCAGGAAACTCCCCAGACCTTAATCCCAATGAGAACTTGTGGTCAATCCTTAAGAGGCGGGTGGACAAACAAAAACCCACTAATTCTGACAAACTCCAAGAATTGATTATGTAAGAATGGGCTGCGCCATCAGTCAGGATGTGGCCCAGTAGTTGATTGACAGCATGCCACAGCGATGGTATCTTGGCAAAGTTCTTGATAAAGAAGATCAAAACTGGAAATACTGACTCTTAATTATAACTTAATGTAATTGTTAATAAAAGCCTTATGAAATACTTGTAATTATACTTCAGTATACCAGAGTAACATCTGATATCTTTAAAGATCTAAAAACACTGAAGCAGCAGACTTTGCGAAAATTAATATTTTTTCTTTTAAACTTTTGGCCCTGGGCTGTATATGAAAAAATGTTGCTGTTATGTAATCATGTTACAGTTAGAAATATTAGCCAAATATGTTGAATTAGATTTTAGAAAAAAGGTATCGGATATCAGATTCTTTAAGAAGCACGAGAAACTGGATTTGACAAAAATACATTAATGTTAATTGTAACTGTACTTTATTACACAGTGGTTGTTTAATCAGTTAAGGTTGTGGGTTACTGATCGGAAGGTCGGGGTTCGAGCCCCGGCACCGGAAAGTTGCCACTGTCAAGCCCTTAACCCCATCTGCTCCAAAAGGCGCTGTATCCTGACTAACCCTGTGCTCTGACCCCAGTTTGCTAACTGGGATATAAGAAAAAAGATTTTACTGTCTTTTAAGGTACATGTGACATAATACAACAACTGAATAATAATTATTCCTATTTTTACAAGCTACCTGCTTGTACAATTCTACAGTGCAAGTGTTTACATTAACCAAAATTCAAATCTATATTTATTGTTTAAACAATTTCAGTGAGAATCTGAACGTTAATTGCTTCAGTTAAAAACAAACAAACAAACAAAATAAACCCACTGTGCTTTAAGGTAAATTCTGATCTAGTGGCTAAACAGGAACTAAAGTAAAGAGACACTCGTGTGAAAACGTGTTTGCCTCTGGCAAAATAAATAAATAAATAGTAAAGTAAAGACAAGTCTGTTCCTGTTCCCATCGTCACACTATCTTGTTGCAGGTTCTAGCTCGTTCGGATAAGAACATAACGCACAACTAATGGAGCTTATGATGGATATATAATATCCACGTCTTTACTCTGTCTATTCATTTTATGCTCACAGCTCTTCATGCATTTGACCTTTCATGGAGTTTCATGGGCGTCGCTACATGCAAATGAGCTGCATCAGGAACACACTGATCAACAACATACACAAGCAATTGCAACAAGGAGCGAGGTTTCTAAATCTGCTGCTAATCTAGCGGAAAACATTCTACTGTTTGGCTCATGCAAACACTTACACAACTTTAAGCTTAAAATTTATATAAATAAATAATTATAAAATAAACTAAATGTGTTTTTTAACGAAACCTCTCCGTGGCGAGAAGATATGCCTTATGCACCTTGAAGATAAAACGGTTTAACAGCACGGAAAGAGTTAAAACAGATTTTTGGCATATATAATATAGCACAGCAGAGAAATTTTAAATGATAGTGTTTGTTTTTTGGGGGGATAACTTTAAATTCTAGTTAAACAAATAACACGGAGAAAGCTATGTTTCTTCTTTTTTATTTTACAATTTTAGAAAAAACAATTTTTCAATTCAATTTGTATTTTTTAACATTTTTCTTGTCAAGCAATAATAATTATTATTTTAAATGTAATCATTTAACCAGATCTTAGAAAATAAGGGTTAATAATTATGATTAGATCACCGTCTAATTTTGATTTTCCTGCTGCCTTAATCAACAGAGTGCCAATACTTTTGGGTAGCATCTCTCAGTCGGTTAGCGTACGGCTCAAGCGGCTCTTGTGGAAACAATCGCAGCCTCGAGCGCAACCCAGACTGTAATTTACAAACCAAAACAAACGCTCTGCCGCGAAACTCCAGCTCTATTTTAAAGCACAGCTCGCCGCAAGCATTCCACATTCCTTCAAACCTCGCGCGTTCCTTGGAGCGCCGTGCTTCTCTCCCACGACAGCTGGAAGGCCACGTCCCATTTTCTCCAGCGCCCAGACGACACGTCGTATATGACTGATAACGTGATGATTACATCATCATAATGGTGATCAAAATATCATTACCATTTTACAATTAAATTAAAAAGATTAATTTCACACATAACATTTATTAATTAACCAAAATTCTAATTTATACTTTTTGTAAAAGAATTTCAGATAATCATAAATGTTTCCATCCCGTGACAATTCATTCTAAAAGTGTTTGAGTGTTAGAGCTTATTAAAATTTATTAAAATCACTTAATTATCGTTTTTAATAATATTTCTGTTATAACATATAATCTTTTTTTTTAACCTAATCTCAAAATTATAAAACACTAAATTCAAAATATTTTTTTTTACAAAAATATAACTTTGGAAATGTTAAAATATTAAAGTTTTGTAGAAATACTTCAGACTATCGTGATGTAACGTTTTCATCACTTTGCCCCCTAATTAATACCAAAAACGTCTTTCGTCGTCAAACAAATCCAAGTGAACGTTTTTAAATCATTTTTGGCGTGGATGAAAAATATATATATTGTGAAAGATGTTGCTCATGTGGACGACAACAAGAGAAAGCACATAACGCGGATACATGTGGGTAAAGTCCAAAGTGTGCCTATTTCCCCCCCATAATCTGAAAGCCTGAAAAATTTTGTAAAGGAACATAGAAATTGTGGGCGGGCCAAAAATAAATAATCCTGTTTTTTTCCATTCCTTTTTACTTCCTCATGCTGAAGCATCTTTGCTTAGAAAACGCCCACTTTTTATTACAAGTAAATTAAACCCTGATGAATAAAACAAGTAGCCCCGCCCAACCACTCAGAATGAGGTCATGTTTTAAAATAAAGTCTTTTGCTGTTGCAGTCACAAATAAACCAACGTTAGCTATTTTTATTTTAATTTTATGTAGTGCTTGTACTATTAAAGGGGTAACACTAGCAGTTACCTACACAAGCAAATGTGGCTGAAATTCTGATTTTCCATTTGACAGGTTTACATGCGTTGCAGTAATCAGATTACAGGAAAGCTTCAGATTTACGCAACATCACTTAAGCGACAATCGAAATCAGATTTCAGAATAAATAATGTAAAATACAGAAGTTTTTTTTAGGAAGCTATTAAAGAAAATGGAGGGCAGCGCTGAGAGCAATGATGTAATCATTAAGCACTGTGTTCGAATCTAACAAGAGTTAAACACAGAAACGGAATGCTAATGTGATTTTCAGAGGAAGCGCCTCGGGCTACAAGCTAATCATGCAGGAACAAGCCTGTATCTGTTTCCCACACCATAGCGTCCACCGTTTCTCTTTAAGATTTCTTTTAAAGCTCAGGCACTTCAGTAGTGAGCATCGATTAATACCGGTCTCGGTACCTCACATTAAACGTCAGCTCTGCTGCGTCCTCAACGACTAAATGTTCCAGTGGCTGGTTTCTCAGTTCTAACACTAAATGGTTTCCTGTTATAGCGAGTTTTTTTATGTTGTTATTTAAAACACCATTCTTTAAAATGTTTTTAAAACATAAGGGAAGAGTTTTCCATTTGCGTCGCAGCTCCTGACAACAATCAAGACAGAGTTTTAAAAACAGTTAGGAACAGAAAATGACTTCGTACACTTTACTTAAAATTAATAAATAATTAAACCGCTCTACATTTGAGATTAAACGTCGAGTTTGGAAACTTATTGCGTCACAACTTTGTATTTGCATTTTAGCATGGGGACGTGAGGACAGCCAATCAGATTGCAGCGGCTCAGAAATTATTCGTTATGTTTCCGCAAATCGAATCTGAAAACATTCTGATAATCTGATAAATCTATAATCTGTGATTAAACTACTGTCTATTAACACATATGTCTTTGTTTAACACTGTATAGTTTTAATAGTTTAAGTATCTTGTTACAATGTATTTAAAAATAATAATAACGCACTATAGTCTATATAAACACTATCCAAGTAGATGGAGTTCTTCATAAACTTGACAGGCATGAATGTAATCCCGAGATAAGACTGAATTACAAACAGCTGCGACACCGAGACGAAGTGCACTAGATAAGTCGCTTACGTCATTGTATCAGACTCTACAGAGCGCATGCCTCTACTGAGCAACGAGTTTATTAGGATTGAACCTGGAGCGAATGTCAGATAGCGGGCTAGTCAGGGGTATGCTAGCTAGTAGCAAACGCAGTCATTATGCTATAAGTTTAGCTAAATCACTTACAGTGGTACTGCTAGTTCGTTAGCTACTCAGTTAGTTATCTATCAAAATAAACAACTAAGCTAAGTAAAGCGTGACGTGAAGTTATCCCGAGCGCGCGCAAACACGCACACACCCGTGTTTACTCCCTGACTTGTGCTAACGCTAATTAGCATACTAACTCGACTAACTCGTGTAAACAAAACTTTTAAGTGTTTTTTTTTCGTCTTTAATGAATTAGTGTTAAAGCTGAACCCGGATAGTTAATGATTTAGGTTTAGCAGAAGCTGCAAGTGTAGTAAATGTATACTGCGCTGCGTACCGGCCCGGGTCGTGTCCGTGAGGTCGTGATTAGTGGCGCTCCTCGGGAACTCCTTCAGCTTCCTGCCGCTCAGGTTCAGGCAGCCGGTGGCCGCGGCTTCTTCGAACGCCCGGTCTAATGAACGGTTCCAACTCGCAGGTCCAGGCACGGTTAATCCGTTCCCGGTGGCCCCTGCTGCACCGGTACTTCCACCAACAGCAAATCCAGGCACGGTGCTTTCCGCGGAGAGCAACACAGAGGCCGCCATTACACCGCGAACTCCCACTGACTCTCCCCTGTCCCTGCCTTACTCTTCCCCCACCCGTATTCCGGCAGCTTTCCGCCTCCTCCACTAGGAACGGTTAAAACATGGCCGCGGTCACTAGCGTACAGCACCACGTCAACTCGTCCGCCATATTGGAAAGGTCTGCGGATACGCCAACAGCCAACCTTTAAAGCGGCTTAGCACAGATTTTATTTTATTTTTGTTACAATAAATCATTGATTTATTTAAAAAGCATTTAATTTAACACTAGAGTAAGGACCCTTCGTTGATGGGAAAGAGTTTGTAGAAATTGTTAAAAGTTTAAGGCTAAAAATAATTTCAGCGTTCATTTAATCAGTGATATTATTATTTTAGATTTAAGCCTACGTATGTTTGTCTGTTTTTCCTGTACGGCAGAACTTAATGTCTAGCTTATTAATACAAAGAAATCACATTTCTTTAAGCTTGAGTATCTTATGCCTTGTTTACATTCCCTGTTCAGTAATCGGACAGTGAATCACAGTGAAAAATCTAAAAAGTAGATCGGATAAAGATGAAGTTTTGTCCTAAAACGACTCCAGTGTGTTAAAATTCACTTATACCCCTACAGCGCTGTTATTTTAGTGGTGAAAATATGAACTAAATTCGACACATAACTGTTCATAACATCACTTTTACTCAACATTTCTATTCCACTTGTGGTGCAGGGCAGGTTAAACTTCAGGCAGATATGTACATACTGCAAAAATGCAACTAAATTCTGTCCAGCAGTCGATTTAAGATGCACCCACAGTTCGCCGCATGCGCGTACGTTGTCAGAACTTCCAGTTTCATGCAATGCTGCAAGTCATGCACATTGCAACAAAAATTGAACATTAATATGTCTGTGTCTTATTTGATTTGTCTTTGTCCATCTTTGCCAATGGACTTTTGGCTGCTCCCATTGAGGGGTCACCATAGTAGACCATCCGATCCACAGGCTTTATAGCACAGGGTTTATACCTGATGCACCAGTCCCATTTTATCCAGGCTTTGGTCTGGCACTGCTTCCAATCTTAATTGTGAAAGTGAAGTTTTGTAGCATATTTATTTAAAATCCCCAGGACATAATTTCTCTGCAAATGTTGACACTTCCCCTTATTCAATCTGCATCCACTGTTAACTGTGTGTACTGTATCACTTCAGATACAGTATAACTGTGCAAGTAATCATATTCCTGTGATACTCTTCTTTTAATGTAGATAATACAGATTACATTTTCCTATTTATTGTTGTAATGTTGTACAGTATATGGTACACACATGGCTTTTGCACCCTGGTAAGTTTGAAATATATTTGCATGTAAATGTGTGATTTTATGTTAGCCACTAGGCACTTTGAAGTGTGTGTGTGTGTTGGGGGGGTAAAAACTGTTATTATATATGATGCACACATGCATTCATGTTTATCTTATGATGCCTCCGAGCATTGCAGAGCTACTAAGATAATGTTCTGTGATGATAATGATATGTGCAATGCATCCACCAGGATTTAAATTAATCACAGATGTTGTATAAGTCTTGATTTTTATGGCTTTCTGTCATCTTGTCATCAGGATATGGGTATATGCTATGTAATTTAATGCTAGGAAAAAAGGAAAGAACAAATGCATACGTTAGTCAATTTGTCCCCAAAGGACCAAATAAATGTCCTTTCACTTTTAACAAAATAAATAAATAAAAGTGAACAGCAGAGATATGCGTTATATATACAAGGGCATCCATTTCTGTCCTTTTACCTGTATGTGGTCTGCTTGGGGTGTGTGTGTTGACTGGGGAAGGGTTCACATTGAACATGACATGAGTAAGGTCCTGGACTCCTCCGATACATACAGCTGTTCTCTGAGGACTAGTAAAGAACTGAAATTCTCACAAACAGTTTTGTACCTGAGCCTCTAATAACGAAAGTAGACTTCATACACCTCATATTATACTGAACTTAAAGTCTCCTAACACAGTATGAATGCTAAACTATCAAATAATGTATCTGATATCACCCGAATGAAGATGGGTTCCCTGTTGAGTCTGGTTCCTTTCGAAGTTTCTTCTTACTGCCATCTCAGTAAGTTTTTAACCTCAGCACTGTCACCCATGGCTTGCTCATTAGTATGCCCACACACCTAATATTGAGTAGGTTCCCTCTCTTGTCACTAGAACATTTATGCACTGTGTATTCTGACACCTTTTTTTTTTTACATTAGAACCAGCATTAAACTTATCAGCAATTAGAGCTAAAGTAGATCTTAAATTGGATCAAACTACACACGCCAGACTTCGCTCCCCATGTGCATCAGTTAGCCGTGGCCGTGCATGACCCTGTCACAGGTTGAACATTTTTATTTCCTTGCACCTTATTTGGTATGTCCTGATTACTGCAGACCAGAAACATCCCACAAAAGCCGCAGTTTTAGAGCTGCTCTGACCCAGTTGTCCTATCCAAACACTCTTATCCAGAGCGACTTACAAAAGTGCTTTGAAGTTTCTGTCAGTGGATAGATCCTTACACTGGTTATTAGATTACTAACAAAGCAATTAGTTGAATACCATGTCTTGTGTAAGACTTCTATCTTATAAAGCAACACAAAAATAATGCTAATCTCTTCAAAAATATAAGTTTCTGTCTATCGATTTTTTTATACAAAAGTTTCTTTGTCTAGTTTTGTTAGTAACTTTTTGAACACTGTAGTCATATGCTAAACATTCTAAATACGCATGCTGCTGATATAGCGTTTCATATTCATTATGAGAAGGCATCAACAAGAAGCATAATTTTATAATTGAGTTGGAAAAATAAGTCCAGTATTTTAGCAAAATAGATGTATCTTTACAACTACTAAATGTTTTAACTAACCTTACAGTTCTAACTCAACTGTACACACAACAACAAATGTTATAAACATTATCTATGATTTGTGGACAACTAAACATAAAGTTAAATCAAATATTATGTCAAAAACATTCCTTCAACAAAGAAAGGATTATATTGTCTTATTTTGAAAAGTCTTAGGACTAAATGCAGTCAGAAGGTTCACCATTCTAAAATGGCGGCTCCGTTAACGGATCTGCCTCCATTCAATATGGCGGATTTTGTTCAAAGTGGCCTCTGATTGGATCAGCCAATCCTAGCTCGGAAAGCGGGACCGCACTGTCCAATCAGAATTCAGGAATTTCGAGAAGGAGGTGTGACCTTTTCAGATTGCGGGTGGTTAAAAAGAACGTGTCTGTTGTTATACGCATGCGCAAACTGACGGTCAGGAGACCTGAAAATTCGTTTCGTTTTTTTTGTTTTTTACATATATTTTTTAGTTGTTTCAAAACCACAAAAAATATTTAAAAACACTTTATTTTACTGTTAGAAGTTTGCCACTTAAAATTTTAGGGACAGTAAAGGACGCAAGATTTTTTATTTTTAAACTGTATGAAGTTCGATTTGTTTTCATATGAGCTGTAGGGGTCGCTGTTATCACGTACAAGATTTTTTTTTTTTTTTACACTCTCTCTCTCTCTCTCGCTCTTTCTCTGTCAGGACACTTTTCATCTAATGAACTATAAATTTGTCTGGCCTCTATTTAAACACACACACACACACACACTGAGAGCAACAATTTGCATGTCACAGATCTGTCATATAAACATAATGGACAGGAAAAAAGCTTTAAATGACAGACCTGCCTAGCTTTACGTTCCTTCCCCGACATCATGGATCACACTTCTTCAACGAATACTAATAAACAAATTAAAATGACCTGTCTTACTGCACGGGTTACAGAATTGACATGTGTGACAGCTGATTTTATTTATGAGCACGAAGGGCAAAGTAATTCATGCACCACACAGAAATGGCACATGCCTGCCCGAGGGCGAGAGCGCACTCATTGCTGCAGACGGCGAGCTCCATAAAAACCGATCCAGCGTTAAGTGTCGATTCTGTCATAAGGGCAACGAGGATGCATTTTGACTTTCCAATATCCTTGTGAATTTTCTTTGTGGTGAATAAAAAAGTTTGTGGAAAAGGCAAAAGCAAACCTGGAGGAGAAACAAGAATGATGAGCTCCGAGTTAGTAACACCTCAAATGCTGAGCGTTCAGTCATGTAGGAGATTTTGTAAGGAATAAAACCATAAAACACTTCAGGGCATTCTGTTCTAGGAAAATAATCATGTTTAGTAATAGTAACTTTGCCTCATTGCACCACTGCAGTGTATGCATTTCCTGGAGTGTTTTATTTCTCATCAATCTTACAACTATTAAAAATATTCATTTGTTATATAGCAGCACATCATGTTTATAGCAATACAGACAGTCTTTTATAAAACAAATTCCTGTTTTTACTTATACTGTAGCAGCTAGGACAGTGGTACCTTGGCATATGAATTTAATATGTAAATGCAGATAGTCCGTTCCAGACACCCAAAAATATTACCAACATTACCAATTTCCAAGACTATAATAATATTTTTGCATATAAAAAAATGTAAAACATTTAGAAAAAACATGTAAATTAAGTAATAAATAGATGTTAAACCATACTTTGACCTTAATTTATGACTATATCTATTCTTGGACTTTGAGTCATCATTCATGATTTTTTCTTGGTAGCATCCTTGCTAACATTCTTGGGATGCAAAAAAACAATTTTAAGTGGTTCCCGGATGTACGCGCAACTTAGCCGGCGTTTGCTTTGGCTCATTCTGAATCTGCTGAAAATGGTTTGTGTGCTGAGGCGTATTTCTTGCCAATTTTCAGTTCTTTGGGCGAAAAAACTTGAGGTGTTGCATTCATATACAGAGGTACCGCTGTATAACTAAAACATTAGTCATACATTAGTCATTTGTATAACAGCACTATTCTGAGTGTACTACTCTACTTATACCACAGCGACATGCCAACACTCAACCTTGCTTAATTGATTATTGTACAAAATGAAGCATGTTTTAATGGTTTATTGTTAGATTTAAAGTGTCCTGTCTAAAAGATTCTGTTATGTAAAATTTTATTTTGGGTTATTTTTAGATGTTCAACTGGGTCTCCAGTCAGTGTACAAACAAACAAAAAATGAAAAAAAAAACCTTTCCCTGCTTTTTTTTATTATTATTTTTTCATTTTTTTTTATTTAAACAGCCCAATTAGATTATTCCTCCTAATGTGATGTCTAATGTGATATAACATGTTCTTTGGGGGCGTGGCTCGGGAGTAGCTCATGCACTCAAATGGTGCATTTGGAGGAGGAGTGAAACAGAGACTTTAAGAAATGAAAAAATGCATTATCTGAGGGGCATTTCAGCTGGAACATTAAAACACACTCTAAAGAGCTCTGAGACCTGTGACAACTAAAGAAATAGGCAAATATGTGGAATCATCGCTTTTACTCTCTCTCTCTCTCTCTCTCTCTCTCTCTCTCTCTCTTTCTCTCTCTTTGAAAAAATAATGCAGCTTGTCATTCTAAAGTGTAAATATCTCGGTCCTAAAGACTTTTCTGAGCTTTACATCTAACTTGACTGTTAAAAAGCACTGACACTGGAGGCTCCTTCCATAAATATTAATTGTCCCTATAAATTCTACTTTGTTAAGCAAAATATTTTTTAAAATATGTTTGTTAGTCTTAGAATAAACAAGCTCACACCCTGAGTCATGCTCTCTCTCTCTCTCTATAGAGAGTATATATATATATATATATATATATATATATATATATATACTCTTTCTCAGCCAAAAAATGCATACACACTTCAGGAAAAGAAAAATAGTATAATGTATTTTATATTTATATCAACTGTACTGTGTGACTCTTTCAAAATATATTGATTATTCCTCTAAATAAGTAAATATATAAAGTTAATAAAATATTGAATTGAAAATGTTAGAGAGTAACAGAGAGCCTCAATATCAAAAAGCACATACTGACTAAGTAAATAAAGGATATATATTAAAGTGAGAAATAAGTGATGATATATAAAAATATACTGTATCAGGAAAACATTTACATTTACATTCAATTTAAATTCAATTCAGTTTTGAAAATGTACAACACTCTGTAATTATATTGCATTTCAAATTTTCCCTCTATGATGTTTAAGTGGCAAAAAAACATAATGAACCCTGCTATCATTTTAATATGATGTACAGTAATGTGTACACAATAAGTCATCTTGGTCTGAAAAAACCCTGAAAAAGCAAACTTTTTGTTTCACTGTGTGCTTCTAATGATGTGGATTTTAGATGTGTATATGAGAATAACCTATCAGAGTAGAGTTCACGTGAACAAATTGGCGTGACGTGTTAAAATTCATGCACACTGTGTAAATAATGAAACATTCCTGACCCGCTCTCTCGCTGCAAATGAGTTCCTCGTTACAGATTGACCGATGTTCTTGACCCCGAGCATGTTCTTTATTCATCGAGGTCCAGCATGAGATCTAAGACACGTTGTCATACTCCAACTAATGAAAAAGAGTTACAAAAAAAAAACAATGTGTCAGTAAAAGTAGGTAGGAATATTTCATTTATATAGAGCTGCTTATGTCAAGCGTCACAAAAATAAATAAAAATTTAAATACTCCCCCCCCCTCCCAAAAAAAAACCTAAAATAAATAATTTAAATAAAATTTTAAAATTAATAAGCTTACACTCAGACTATTTTTTTTTGGTGAAACATTTTTACACTTAAAAATATTGAGTAAATATAAAAGTTGCAGATTCTGATAAATATACTTAATGAATTGAGTAAAAGTCAGTAAAAACATTAAGTAGACCGGAATAACTACATTTAATACCAACACACTAAATTGAGTTATGTAATAAAAATCTTTTAATTTTTTAAAAGTGTAATAAAGATTTTTAATGCAATGGTTACTCTAAGTGAAAATTACAAAATAAAAATGTTTTAGCAGATATAACTGGTATGCAAGGTAAAAGAAACTGAAAACTTTATTATTTAATAAACAAATGTTCCCCATTTACTTAATATTTTAACTGAATTTAATTCATTCTGGTCTATCACATAATATATTACACTTAATTTTTTAAACTATATTTACTCAAGGAGTATTTTAATTTAATTCGATATATCTAATAACACCAAATTATGAACAAAGAAACAATACACACATTACTGTTTTAATGAAACATTTGTTTGCCAAATTTGACAAAACATGAAGTCTAAACTCAGCCTGGTGTACTTGGCAAATACAGTATAACATGATCATAAAAACAGTGAGTTGAGCTGATCTTATTAGTAAACAGTCTCTCAAACAATCCATTTGTCACTAACATTGTACAGTTAATATGTGAAATTCGCTTACACTGCCATCCCATAAGCTGGCACCTAAAAAGGGAATGATAGTGTACAAGTACAAATGTGTCTATTTACTGTAAAGGCAAGCAGACTGTTAAAATAGTTTTGTCATAAACTGAGTGTTATGGCTGATGGTGTTGCCGTGGGCAAAAAGGTGCAGGCATAGGCGCAGAGGGTTCTTTTCAACAAAAAAGTCTTTAATGAAACAATAACAAACCGAGCATAAGGAAGAGACAAAACCAGAAACAAACAACAATCTTTAACTACTACAAAGGCATATTGTGACACAGGTGCTATGGGGAGCCACCGGCGCGATGGCGGTCCATACAAGGCTTCGGCGCAATGGTGAAACACAGGCACTAACTTTTTACGTATAACAAGCTCTATGTTGTGACACAGGCTTCTTGACAACATACATGACATTACCCACAAACTAAGCAAGGAGCTGAAACGGGACAAAATATGACGACAGCATAGAGACACGACGAGACGAGAGACTAAAGACATGACGAGACACTAGAGACACGAGACAGGACAAAGGCAAAAGACATGGCAGTCGGCTACACATACATCTAGCTAAGCATGTCTTTAGCCTAACATGCACATAGCTACACTTACCAAATAGCTACAACACTAGGGACCTGGGACAGGGACACACAGAGGCTAGGCTAAGGGACACACAGAGGCTAGGCTAAGGGACACACAGAGGCTAACTACTTTTCTCTACTACACTTAACACCGAATCAGCTCCACACACACACACACACACAACACAAAGGACCTACATATGACCACACGCTTGAGCCTTGAGACATGCTCTTTGTTCCCATTGCACACCCAACTGCTGAGATGGATAAATTTGTTATTCGCAAATGTAAAAATGTTAAGAAAATTGTTTGCCTGATTCGTCGGAACCATGTACATCAACCAAGCAAAAGAGCAAGACCCCGTAGACCAAAGTAGTAAACGTCGGAAATATGAGGAAGAACGAGTTGTCCCGTGCAGCAATGGATATACTGCTTTAATTTGGATCTACATATTTGTGTGGGCAGTCCTTTTCCGCTGTTACATACTGTATATAAAAAATAAATACAGATAACATTATGATGTTGAAGATGATCTGCGGGTAGCTGTATGTACCATCAGGCCACGAATGAAGCTTTTGTGCTGCCAAAAACAAGTACACCCTTCTTATTGAAAGGTAAGCCAAAATTATTTTGATGTATAGTAAATGTAGTCAAAATACTGTGAACAGCTTGTTATGTTTATTGCTTGTTTTTGATAGTGGGGGTCGCGAGTTTTTGTCCATCTTCAATTAGGGGTCGCTGGCTTGAAAGTTTGAGAACCACGGCTCTAATGAGCTGCCTCGGTCAGGTGAGCACCTGCATCACCTGACCGAGGTGCCTTCTGGGAAACTGAGTCTGCAAACAAAAACTACAACAAACTAAACAGTACCCTCTAGTGGCGATTCCTTACAAGTACATCGGTTTAAATACATACTTTTTGGACTACTATATATCATCATCATACTGATCTACGAGTGGTGTTCAGGGACTGGTGATAAAAAATCTCTGAAACAAAGATGTAAAACTGATTTGATTTTGACATTAACAGAAGACTTCAAGCACAGTACAGTGATGAGACTCTTACCCACACTAAAACATCTGAAAGATGCAAACGTTTTAATTTCTATGATTACAGCTTATGAAAATCAAAACTATCTCAAATTATTAGAATGTTTACTTTTGAATTTGAGTAAATTACAATTGAAAGAGTATAAATCTGTGTCGCTTCTGGTCTAGTTTAATACACGTATGGGGAAGACTACTGACTTGACAGTTGTCCGGAAGGTGATCATCAACATCCTTTACAAAGAGGTTAAAGCCAAGGAAGGTGTGTATGAAAGTTTATTCTCTTAAAATTGACTGGAAGGGAAAAGTGTGGTAGAAAAAGATGCACAAGCAACACGGATAACCACAGCGTAAGAAAATTGTCAAGCAACATTGATTTAAAAACTAGGGAAAGTAACAAACAATGAAGTCAACCTGGAGTCAGTTAGAAAATCTCTAGAGAATCCATGGAATATTGTCAAGAGGAAGATGAGAAACACCCAACCCACAACCTGAAGGCAGCCATCAAAGCAACCTGGTCTTCAGTAAGGTCTCAGCAGTGCCACAGCCTGGGCGCCTCCATGACATGCAGCACTGATGCAGTAATCTGTGTAGGTACTCAGAGCATAAACTAACATTAAAGGTCTAAAAAGTCATTCGTCGATAATCCTAGAAAATATTATTTTATTTTTTGAGATACTGGATTTTTTTATGGACTGTAATAAAAAAAATTAAAACAAACAAAGAAAAGGCCTGAAAAATGTCACTTTACATGTAATGAAGCTAGAATTAAAGAGAGTTTCACTTTAAAAAATAAATTTTGTAAGTAAATGCCATTATTCCATTTATGGCAAACTTAATAACATTAAAGTACACTGTTTTCTTTGTGGAGTATGTTTATTTTTAGATTTAGATTTAAATTTTCGAACATCATGTACTTACGACTTTAACTTGAGTAAACAGTTTAAAGTCCTTCTTTTAAACAAAGCTATGCAGCATTATCCTGTTAATTAAACTGCCTGCCTCTAATGCTGTAAAGCATGACTGGAGCTGTTCTGGACTCAGGGCTGTGCTCTCTGTAGCTCTCTGGCACTAGGTTGTTGATTCGAGGGAATCTGAGGATACAGGTTCAAGTCATGCTGTTGGTGGTTGTCTGTCCGTCCCAAGCCTGGCGTAAAAAAATTGGGTGGTTGTTTCAGGAAGGGCATCGGGTGTAGAACCTGTGTGGAGAGGATAGTCTGCTGTGGTATGATAGTCCCAGAAGCATGCTACTGCTGCAATAGGAATATATTCATGGTATATTACTCGTGCATTTGTAACACGGTAAACATTGCTGTAATGTACTTATAATACATCAAATATATACTTTAATTTAATTCATTGCTCACATTACATTAATCTGTGTCAGGTGTGTACATTAGTACATAAACAGTCACATAAAACAAGTAGTTGTTCCACTTTAGCACACAAATATATCCTTAAAATTGTGCTTTTGTGTGATTTAATTACAACTTAAATGCACTTAGTACAAAATTAGTTGTTCCCAAACAGCGAACTTCAAGTATACTTCACTGTAAAATGACTACTGTACTGTACTACTAAATGACTACTGTAGTCATTAGTCTGGAGCAAGTACACTTAAGTATGCTTTGGCATGCTTGAATTTAATATACTTCGCATACTTCTTTTTCATTTGAGTCTATTAAGTTGTTTATGCATGCAGACAGAATCATTATTTCACTAAATTTTGTTAGCTGCTTACTTACCAGGATTTGTAAGAAATGTTCCAGGTGCGTCTCATTCTCAGAGCAGTGTGAGAGTCCTCGCTTCTTGTCTCTGATGTTGTACATTTACCATGAGCTCTTTGTTCTTGTCAATTTACTCCATTATCCAGTTATTGTTGTTAAACATAAATAATATTAAGTTGGAATGAGTGATGATTGAAGTTCTTGAAACTAATCAGTATAATTACTAAAATATTTTGAAAAAAAAAAAAAAACATTAGATGCATGTTAAAAATATAATTCAGTTAGTCAAATGCTAATTTCTATTTGAGAAATAATCTTAAATTATAGTGTAAATTTAAAACAAAATTGATAGTTGTTTTTTTCAGTCATTTAGGCATTTATTTTGTTATGTCCAGCTCAAACAATCATGTATGTAATTTTCAAAGATCTTATTATGGTTTAAAAAAAAACAACTAAGAAATATTAAAACTGTAAGAAATATTAAACTAAAATATTACAGGTAAATAATTTTAATCAGAGTTTGAGTTTTGTTTAGCGATTACTGCTTGAGAAGATTTCTACTCTATATGGTAGGAGCCTAGGGAAAATATACAGTATAAACGTTTCACACTCATATCTCGTCCTGGATGTCCCTTTGTTGGTTTTTAGCCTTTATGCTACCCAGATTCTGTATGCGAGTAATGCTAAATCAACCCTACCAACAACCACTGCTCCCACATAGGCTCTGACAGAGCACCTTAGGTAGTGTGTTGCCTTTTATATTCTGTATATACTTTAAAAGACCAAAAGCTTGCTCACTAAATAATTAATATTGCATACTTCATACTTTATGTGTGATTTGAAGACTTTTCTTTTCTTACTCACCAGGTTTTGCTGCTATTTCTAAGAGTATCATAGCAGTTTTTACATTTTGTTTTCACATATATTTTTAAGAAACTTAGCTTTTGTTAGAAAGATAAACCAGAAATACATGGTCTGACCAAATGTATGTGCACCCCTGCCCATCAACTCATATATACTTCATCTCCCTCGAACCGTTACCACAAGCTTAGAAGCACACCACTGTATCTATAGAATGTCTCTGTATGCTGTAGCTGTACACTTTCCCTTCACTGGAAATAAGATGATGCCCTTGTGAGATCCACAAAGCCAGTTCCATGGAGACATGGTGTGGTAAGAGTGTGTTGGAGTAGAAGATCTCGAGTGTCCTGCACAGAGGACTGATTGAACTCAACCTCAATGAGCACCTTTGGGATGAACCAGTACTGGAGCCTCATCGACATCCCAACATCAGCATCTGGGCTCACTAATGCTCATGTAGCTGAATGAACACAAATCCCCACAGCCAGGCTCTAAAATTTAATTGAAAGTCTAATCAGTGTGAGAGTGGAGCACATTATTCGAGGAACGGAAATAAATCTAGAACAGGATGTTCAACAATCACCGAGTGGACAAATCAATGCAATAAAGATTAATATTCTACCTATATTTTGGGTTTTGTGTCAATATATCCCAGTGTTTTTTTTATCTAAAAGTATGTTTAGGTCAATAAATTAAACAATATGAAAATTTTAAGAAATGTAAAGGTTCCCATGAATCGCCAACTCATTACTTCTTCTTCTTTGTCTTTCGACTCTTCCCTTTCAGGGGTCGCCACAGCGAATCATCTGCCTCCATCTAACCCTATCCTCTGCATCCTCTTCTCTCACACCAACTAACTTCATGTCCTCTCTCACTGCATTCATAAATCTCCTCTTTGGTCTTCCTCTAGATCTCCTGCCTGGCAGTTCCAACCTCAGCATCCTTCTACCGATATATTCACCATCTCTCCTCTGAACATGTCCAAACCACCTCAATCTGGCCTCTCTGACTTTATCTCCAAAACATCAAACATGGGTTGTCCCTCTGATGAACTCATTCTTGATCCTATCCATCCTTGTCACTCCCAAAGAAAACCTTAACATCTTCAACTCTGCCTCCTCTCTTTTCTTATTACGTCAACTCATTACTTCAAGGATGTAAATTTCAGGGTGGCCTAGCACTACTAAACGTCCAAATGTATTATTGGGCTGCTCATGTACGATACTGGCACCATGCATTTCTTTATATTAAATTATAAATTATATTAAAATATAAAATATATAAAATTGCAATACTAATTGAATTGTAATACAGATTAAACTGGCACAGACTCATTGTCTATGCTGCTTTATCCTATGTACAGGATCACAGGGGGCCTGGAGCCAATCCCAGGAGTCTTAGGGCACGACGCGGGGTACACCCTGGACAGGGTGCCAATCCAATCCACACGCTACGATCAATTTTGGGAATGCCGAATAAGCCGCATGACTTTGGACTGTGGGAGGAAACCCCTCACACTGATCAGAATGGAAGACTTCTGCACAGTACTGTCTATAAAATAAGATACTGGTCTAATCAATCAAAATTTCAGTGGATTTGTACTAAATAATCTTTATTTGCTTTGACTATGTCTTCTCTACCTTGCAAACCTTCTGGCTTTATGACCAATCCTGTTCTGTTGACGCTTCCATCAATGGGCTCAGTTTAGAAACCATTTTAAGTTTACACCAGCTTTGGTTTTAAGGATGTTAATTTATAATAATTAACATCTTGTACAAATCCTGCTTTAACACAATTGGCATGATGAAGATGTCAAGATCTGTATAAAGATTGCATTTTTTGTAAATATATGGAGTTTGCAACATATTTAGTGTTATGTTTTATCATTATTGTTTCCAGAGTTTTAAACTGTGGAAGGAAGCCCCGGGAGAACCTGTTACTGTAACAGCACCAACAGCTATTAATAAAAAATAAAATAAAATAAAGGTCAAAGTTAAGGTCTTCAGCGATTTAAATTTAAATTACAAATCATTTAAGTTTTGTACAGAGTTCGTTCTTCAAGAGCTAGGCTAGACAAATTTTTATCCCAGCCTTACTTACAGCTATGATAGATGTCATCATTCACCTTGTAATTTAAGTAACGTGTTCATGTTCTGCCCAATGCTACGGAAGGGTCTGGTGTGATTAAAACATTGCCTGCAATTCTTATCGTTAATATTGATGTCTGCCCTGGTGTAGCAATTTTTGAGTGTCGTTGGATTTATCCTGGTACAACACGAAGCAGTCAGATATTTTGGCTTTCACTTTTCCTTCTCTCTCTTTTTTTTAACATTTTTATTTTATTTATGTATTTCACTACATCCTTTTTTAACCTCTTATGTACTTATAGCTGTTGTTGTTTATGTTTACGCTATCTATTTTTGTGCAATACGTATATTTTTGTTTTGGTGTTTATTTTTTGTCTTGGTTAAGTTATTTTCTTTTATTGTTCTCTATTTTATTTGTTTATTTTGGTAGAAGAGTTTGTTTTAACTATACTACTGTAATTTTAAATGTTTTCCTATTAAGAAAAAGATGAAACATAAGATTTTTATGACCAGATTAATGACTACTTATGAATAATTAGAAGATATGTTCATTGTTTTTAATAGTTAGCTTTTACTAGCAACTCCTGTTTTAGGTAAACTTAGGCTAGCATAACATTACTTTTAAGCTTAGGCTACAGTTATCATCATTAGCTATTTACTTATTACATTATATTTATCTCATATCACACTACTGCTTCCACCTTTCTCTTTCATTTTCTTTTCTTTTTATATATTCTGCCTTCCAGACTCATGCTCATGCTTTAGTCAGATTTCTGGTACAATGTTGTCTGTTGCCCAGCTGAAGTATATTAAGAGAGTTCTCTCCTAAACCATTTAGGTTTGGTTTGTTCTCCAGGAAGCGCTGTAATAAGCTGTTGTGTCTCCGATAGGAATTCTAAACTCTTTTAGAAGCTTAAGTGAACATGAATGTGGCTGGACAGAACAAATGTTAATCACCATAAACTTGTTTGAAGTTGTATTTGCTACAGTGTGCATGCATTTTTTTGTGATGCACACAGACTTTACAAAGTGTTTCCTCAGCTCTGTCCCTCATCTCACCTATGAAACCCTTTGATTTCCTGTTTGCTGTCTGATTTTGACCTATATTTGTTTTCTTACTTTACAATTATAATCTTGTTGAATAGCTGTGTGTATTCCTCATTCTGGATTCTGACCTTGAGATTGTGTTTTGGATTTGATCAGTGATTCAACTCTGAATCGACTCATTGCAGGAAGTGAATCAGTCACACCATGTGTTTTGAGTTGCACATTTAGATAACAAATTGATTCAAGCTGTAGTACTGCAGAACTGCAATCGAACAGTAAAAGAAAATAAATCACGTTATGGATGTCATGAGATGTTTGAAATTTGTTATTTATTTCATCATTAAATCATTTATTAACCCTTAGTTTGGTATGCTTAGTGAGTTTTGTATGATTTTTACACTCATTTGTAGAAATATTGTTTTACGAGGGGATTTTCAGCCCTACACACACCTCACACATAATTTTTCTGTGATTGAAGCCAAATCAAACCAAATAGTAAACAAACCAAAGTGGTCGATTTCACTTCGAACTCACAGACTAAAGGGTGTTTAAAAGGATTTTAAAATTTCCATATCTCAGAGAATAACTTTTTGTTATTATCAAATTACCACAGAGTTTTGCAGAGGTTGATGTGAAAATGAATATATATTCATTCATATATTTATTTATTCATATTAAATACATTTTTACATTTTAAATCACAGAAGAATTACAGGTTAATAAGAGTTTGTAAGAAAAGTGACAATGACAAAGTGAACACGAGCTGCACAGAACAACAAACTGAGGATTTATTATCGCTGAGATGTCGGGACTCTGCAATAACAAACGTCACGGCTGCGCATGCAGCACGACCCAGATGTAATTATACACAAAGTCAGGACCCTTTGATTATATTTTTTACATCACAACGACAACTGATTAATTAAACAGTGAACTTCACACCCTTCTGCCTTCTAATCTTACAAGCTTCCACTGTGAAGCTCTCTCTCTCTCTCTCCCAACATCTCTGCTTTTCTGTCTAATGACTGAACCTCGGCAGGAACCTTCCACACACCTAATCTCATATTCCGTTTAACTTCATTTTTCAAAGCATGGATCATCAATCACAGTGTGGAAAAAGGTAGGAGATCTCTCATGGGCTAAAAAATCGCAAAGAGAGAGAGAAAGAGAGAGAGAGAGAAAACGATGTTGTAAAAATTTAGCACAATCAGCATGTTTCCGGTTTGGTGTTGGAAAGAAAGTCAA
Organism: Clarias gariepinus; assembly: GCF_024256425.1. Taxonomy (NCBI): domain Eukaryota; kingdom Metazoa; phylum Chordata; class Actinopteri; order Siluriformes; family Clariidae; genus Clarias; species Clarias gariepinus. Next base: position 38,737,572 of record NC_071106.1, read on the forward strand.
GTATATAAGACCTGATGGTGAAAAATAATCAGAATATTTCTATTAGGGTGAATAAAATTTTAATGATAAAGTTTTGATCTGTTTTTTATGAATACCAGTTTTCTAAAATAAAATGTGTCAAATACAAAAAAAAATTACAAAAAGACAAAATTTGTTTGTTGTCTCTAATTTGTGAAGTTTTACTTTATTTTTTATCTATTGTGCATCATTTAATTTAAAATTCTACCTCTCTCTCTCTTACTTAATTTTCAGATCTCAATTGGAGTGAGAGATAATGTATTCATTTAAAAAATATTTAATTGCTTGTAACAATATTCATAAAATCAAATCCAAAATATATTTATAAGATATATTGATATAAGATAAGATATTATAATAAAATAAACAAATAAAATAATACACAATGTATTAGACATTAAATTTTTCTTTATAATTACCTGTCTATAAGTGATATATTGAACATTTTATTCATTTAATGCTGTTGAATATCTGTAATAGTGAACAAAAAAAAAAAAAAAAACCACAAATTTCAACTTGTCATGTTACTGAAAAAACACAAAGATGACTAAATTCCTCCATTCTGATTATTTATGAAAGCTAAAGCTTTACCTCTGACTGATAAAAAACACTGGGAGTGGAGAATCCTTCCATAAATGTTGAATAAATATATTCAATTCAAAATTAAGATTGCATCAGCTGTTACTATAAAAAACCCCTGTAACGTATGAGATAGTTGAACTACCATCAGAGCTGTTGTTATAGAAAATTAATCAAAGCTTTCATAGCAATCACACGCTACAAGTTTACTGTTAATAGAGGGATGTGGGAAATGTTGGATGCACTTACGGTACAGTACATTTTTGCACTAGCTAAACTTTGATGACATGGGGATTCCTATTATCCAAAACATCACGGCTGAGGCTTTTATTTTGTTCATTTCTCTAAGAAAACCCCAAAAGATCCCTTTTATCCACCACTGATGTCCGATTTTTTCTTTCTTTCTGCCTGCTAGGATCTTTAGGTTCGAAGAAGTTGGCACCTCTGCAAACGTAAGCAATAAATCTCCACACTCTTTACTGTTCTGATTTTTGTATCTTTTTTTTCCTTCTTTTTAGTGGATTGAAACCGCTGTGGTTTATTTCCTCTTGATCTGTTTTTTTTTTTTTTTGTTGGGGGGGATTGGAGGAAAAAGCTCAACACAATCACTAGTTCTTCATATAGTTTAATCCCTTCGGCTCTGAGCAGCTCTCTTTAGAGACGCCACATCCACTCAATGCTTTCTTTCTTCCTTTCTTTCTTTCTTTCTCCTGCTTTCAACATCAAACCTCAAATCTCCGATGAGGCTCAAACCAAATCTCTGGTACGCTGCTGAGGCGGATAATCGCTACTATATTTATCACACAAACTCCAGAGCTGTATGTCACATAATCACTGCCAGATGTAAAACAGAATGTCTCATCAAGATACCTTGAAAACAAACCTGCTAATAAAGACAATCTAATTTAGTGCGTGTAATTACAATCATACTCAGTTATGTTTAACGCGCTAGTTTAATCATGCTGACTATAAACAGAACACTTTTATAGATGGGTACTGACGTAAACAGTGGGACTGTTAGAGCCTAAAATGTATGAGCTAATTTCACAGACATACATAAATTAGCATGAATTACAATTAACATTTGACTCATTATCACCCTCTATGGTAGAAATGGCTATGGCAAGAAGATTTTGCAGTGTGGCTCGTGCTAATAAATGTGCTGATAAATAAGAGCTACCAGAGAGAGTGAAGGCTAACACAGGCTTTCTTTGAGATATACACTATAATGGTCAAACCTGTTAATTATTAAATTCAGGTGTATCAATCAGGCCCATTTATCCTGAGTAAAGGGCAATCTTAATGTTTCAGCATACCAAGACATCTTGGACAGTGCTATGCTTCCAACTTTATGGCATCAGTTTGGGTAAAGCCCTTTTCTATTCCAACACGACAAAGCAAGGACTATTAAGGCATGCAACAACACTCAATGACCCCAAATTTAAAGGTTGATTTTGCCAAGAAACAATTTCTTAGCCTCCTTATTTACAACTAACAAGCTATCAATGCTAGTGCAGGAAAGCTACCTGCAAAACCTCTGTGGTGCTTTTACAATCATTTAACCCACTGCCTTGCAAGTGGTGCAAAATGTATCCTGTTGTTATTTTTCACTTCTTTCACGGCTATACTTTACTATAATCATAGAGGAGGTATGTGTTATGTTTCGCTTTTTTATGAGCCCACTGTTGTGCAATGTATTATGTGTTGAGTCTGACTTTGACAGAATAAATGAATGAAAGAGGTGGAAGGTATAAAAATGTCACCTACAGTGCAAGGGAACATGCCAAGGGATTAAAAGTCCAGGTACAATATCGATACAATATCTTTGTAAATTGATTTTTTTTAACTCAATCAATCAATCAATTGATTAATCAATCAATCAATAATTTGTTGATATAGCACTTATTAACAACCTTAAGTAGAACTACATCCTGTAGTGCTTTGGGACATCTCCTTTGGTGTTCCTGGTTCTTTCAGGCATTAAAATTGTGATATTTTTACACAACAAATGAAGACAAAAAAAGACAAACAACGGGGTAAAGAAAAATATGAAACCAATACAAGCTGTTAAAAATAAAACTACATAAAATCAGAAAAAAGGGCATAGACATTAAAACAGAAAGCCTAAATCACAATATCAAGAATATAGCTCAACAACATTTAAAATAAAGATCAACATAGAAATAAAAACTAAACATTAATAAAACAAAAACTAAATTTTAAGAGAACGTTATTATAAATAAAAGAAACAAATCATCTAACTACTATAAACCAAAAGCGAGTTAAATAAGTGCATTTAAGTGCAGATCCAATTTTAAGAGGCAACAAATGTCCATAGTTTGTTAGACACTACAGCAAATTAGCAAACCATTTGCACCTGGCTTTTGGCACTTCCAAAATAAGTTGACCAGATGATCGGAGCACTCTGCCAGGGTAACATGGTAGTAACGGGTGTGTTAAATAAGATGGGGCCAGGCCATTTAAGGCTTTAAAAACAAACAGCAAAATAAAAAATAAAAAAATTCAAAAATGTACCGAAAGCTAGTGGAGACAGTAGTGGAAGCAAGATGTAATCACGTTTAGAAGTATTGGTTAAGAGACTAGCAGTGTTGTTTTGTACTAATTACAATTACTGCTGTTAAATATATAACCCCCAGATTTTTAACAACCGATTTTACAAACAGAGTAAGAGCCGCACGGTCTAAGTTTAGACTTCCTCGCATGACTGTGGTTCCAAACAAAATACACTCAGTTTTACTTTCATTCAGATGGAGAAAGTCTTTTGAAAGTCAGTGTCAATCTAACAGTGGTTGGAGTGCATTGTTCCTCTTTGTTTGTATAGGCATATAAATTTGTATATCATCTGCACAACAGTAAAAAGAAAGCTTGTACTGCTTAAACATTGACAGCAGAGGGAGCATATACAGCGGAAAAAAGAGAGGGCCAAGAATAGAACCCTGTGACATCCCACAGGAGAGAGACACAGGACGAGGAGAGATCGCCAATCATGACTGAAAACCTTCTATTGGCTAGGTATGATTGGAGCCATTTGAGGACCGTGCCTTGGATGCTACCATTTGAACCAGGCGTGTGATTAGCACCACTTGGTTAATTGTATCAAAGGCTCCTGTGAGGTTCAAAAGAACCAATGCCATAGGAGTTTGAGCTTCGACAGATAAAAGGATATCGTTATAGACTTTTAACAGTGCAGACTCCAGAGTTCTAAAACCAGATTAAAACTTTTCAAAGATATGATTTTTTTTCTAGAAAGGGCTGCAATTGTATAAATGCAATCTTCTCTAGAACTTTAGAGAGTGATGGGTCTAAAGTTAATCAAAACTGAAGAATCAAGGTCAGGTTTTTTTAAAAGAAGAGTGACCACAGCATTTTTAAAAGCATTTTAACATTTTAATACACTTATTAATGAAGATAAACATAGATATTTACACTGTAGTAAAAGCCTTTTTTAAAATTTTTGTGGCAACCTGTATTTACAGGACAGTATGTGGGATTAGTGTGTGAGGAGAGAGAAGACAGGCGCAAACTGCTCAAATATTGCAGGGTGTCCAGGAACAAATTTCCAGCTCAAGTGTACAATAGTTTGCAGCCTGACCAACAATAGCTAACTTATCAATAAAATAGTGTAAAAACCTTTCACAGGTGACAGTTGCATTAGGTAAAACAAAGTTGCAAGGATTAATTACAGAGTCTATAGTTTGCCCCCAGAGCGATGACAGCAGTTAGCAATAGTAGTAGAAAAGGACTGAGACTTAGCAGCCTTAACAGCATTCAGGTATACTGCTAAACTGTCCTTTACAGCACATGTGACACTTGTAGTTTGTCCTTCTTCACTAGAAGAGTAGATTTATAAACACATCTGTTGATAAAGAAAAGACAAATCAGGACCCCCTCTCTCTCTCTCTCTCTCTCTCTCTCACTCTCTCTCTCATAAATCCTGAATCTTGATACATGAATGATATAAACATGTTTAAAACAGTATCGTGTTTTGTGGAGGCTCTGTCCTTATGGGTTATGGGGGGATTAGTCCAAGTACTGGAGAAACAGATACGTCTTGAGTCGTCGTTATTGCTTTTCTCACTGATTACAATTACCAATGCTATCTATCTATCTATCTATCTATCTATCTATCTATCTATCTATCTATCTATCTATCTATCTATCTATCTATCCATCCATCCATCCATCCATCCATCCATCCATCCATCCAGCTATACATCCAGACTGTAAACAGGGGCCATCAGACTGGAATTGTTTAACACTATGTTGTTGATCGCAAAAACAAACAAACAAACATGATATCCATCATATAAA